>NW_025226323.1:40983-47540 GCF_018294505.1 Triticum aestivum | reverse complement strand
CATAAGCTCCGTTAGTGAAAGAAAGAAAAACCACCACATAAGGTACTGTAATGAACTCATTCTTTATTTATATTGGTGTTAAACCTACTGTATTCCAAGTTCTCTATGGTTCATACCCTTACATACTAGTCATAGGTGCATCAAAATAAGCAAACAACACACGAAAGGCAAAATCTGTCAAAAACAGAACAGTCTGAGGAATCTGTAACTTTCGAATACTTCTGGAACACTAAGAATCCTACCAAAATAGGACGTATTAGGCAATTTGACTATTGATCTACAGAAAAACGAATCAATGCAAAAACACGTTTCTGTGATTTATTAATTTTTTTCTCGTGAGCGCAAAGTTTCTGTTTTTCAGCAGAATCAAATTAATTAACTATCACCATAGGTTATCCTACAGGTTCTACATGGCACAAACACTAAATAAAACATGAAAACACATCTAAACAGAAGGTAGATACAAAATTTATTACTAAACAGGAACAAAAACAAAAAACAAAAATCGAATTGGGTTGCCTTCCAACTAGCGCTATCATTTAACGCCCCCATCTAGGCATAAAAGCGAGGATAGATCTAAGTAGTGTCATCTTTGTCACTTGATTCATAAATAGCTCGCATGATAGATTCATAAGGTAATTTAATTTTATTTCTTGTAAAGTGCTCCATGCCTTTCCTTAATGGAAATTGGAATCTAATATTCCCTTCCTTCATATCAATAATCACGCCAATCGTTCTAAGGAAAGGTCTACCAAGAATAATAGGACAAGAAAGACTGCAATCTCTATCAAGAACGATAAAATCTACGGGCACCAAATTTCTATTTTCAACAATGAGAACAGCATTGATCCTTCCCATTGGCTTTTTAATGCTGGAATCCGCAAGGTGCAAATTTAAAGAGCAATCATCAAGATCAGGGAAGCCTAGAATATCACATAAAGTTTTCGGAATCGTGGAAACACTAGCACCCAAATCACATAAAGTGTAACACTCATTATTTTTAATTTTAATCTTTATTGTAGGTTCCCACTCATCATTAAGTTTTCTACGTATATAAACTTCCAAATTAATTTTTTCATCAAAATATTGCATCAAGGCATCAACAATATGTTTGGTTAAGGCTTTATCTTGACTATAAGCATGAGGAGCATTCAACACGGATTGCAACAAGGAAATACAATATATTAAAGAGCAATTATCATAATTAAATTCCTTGAAATCCAAAGTAGTGGGTTCAGCACTATTTAAAGTTTTAATTTCTCCAATTCCACTTTTACCAAATTTAGCATCAAGATCAAAATACTCCAAATTATCGGAAAGATTTTTAACCAAAGTTGATTTAATTCTAGTCCCCTAATTATTAAGATTCATATTGCAAAACAAAGATTTAATAGGGGACACATCAATAAATTTTAGATCTTCAACATTATTTTCATGGAAACTAGAAGAACACGCCTTTATAAAGCAATCTTTCTTTGCACACAATCTAGCGGTTCTTTCTTTGCACTCGTCAATGGAAATTCTCATAGCTTTGAGGGACTCATTGCTATCATTCTTAGGAGGAATAGCTCTAAGTTTCAAAGAATCAACATCAAGCGAAAAGTCTATCAACGTTCCTAGCCCAATCATCAATTTAAGCATTTTTCTTTGAGCAAGGCATTAAAATTCTTTTGAGAGACCATAAATTCTTGAACGCTATTCTAAAAATCAGAGGGCATATTATTAAAATTAACATAAGAATTATTGTAGGAATTTCCATAATTATTAGAGGAATTACTAGGGAACGGTCTAGGATTAAAGTTTCCTCTATAAGCATTGTTACCAAAATTATTCCTACCAACAAAATTTACATCCATAGATTCATTATTATTCTCAATCAAGGTAGATAAAAGCATATCATTGGGGTCAATAGAAGCACTCTTAGTAGCAAACAATCTCATAAGTTCATCCATCTTTCCACTCAAAACATTAATTTCTTCTATAGCATGCACTTTTTTCCTAGTAGATCGTTCGGTGTGCCATTGAGAATAATTAGCCATTATATTATCAAGGAGTTTGGTAGCTTATCCTAAGGTGATTTCCATAAACGTGCCTCCCGCGGCCGAATCTAAAAGATTTCTTGAAGCAAAATTCAATCCGGCATAAAATTTTTGTATGATCATCCATAAATTCAAACCATGAGTAGGGCAATTGCGAATCATCAATTTCATTCTTTCCCAAGATTGGGAAACATGCTCATGATCAAGTTGTTTAAAATTCATAATATTGTTCCTAAGAGTGATGATCTTAGAGGGAGGAAAATACTTAGAGATAAAAGCATCTTTGCACTTGTTCCAAGAATCAATACTATTTTTAGGCAAGGACGAAAACCAGACTTTAGCACGATCTCTAAGTGAAAATGGAAATAACTTCAATTGAACAATATCATTATACATATCTTTTTTCTTTTGCATATCACACAAATCAACAAAGTTTTTTAGATGAGTAGCGGCATCTTCACTAGGAAGGCCGGAGAATTGATCTTTCATAACAAGATTCAGCAAAGCAGCATTGATTTCACAAGACTCAACATCATTAAGGAGAGCAATCGGAGTACTGTGGAAATAATTATTATTGGTATTGGAGAAATCACACAATTTGGTATTATCTTGCGCCATGGCAACAAGTAATCCAACAGACAAGCAAACAGAAAAAGGCAAGCGAAAGAGAGAGAAGGAGATTGGGAAAGAGAGGGCGAATAAAACGGCAAGGGTGAAGTGGGGGAGAGGAAAAAGAGAGGCAAATGGAAAATAATGTAAATGTGAGGGAGATGTGTTTGCGATGGGTACTTGGTATGTCTTGACTTGAGTGAAGACCTCCCCGGCAACGGTGCCAAAAATCCTTCTTGCTACGTCTTGAGCTTGCGTTGGTTTTCCTTGAAGAGGAAAGGGTGATGCAGTAATAGTAGCGTAAGTATTTCCCTCAGTTTTTAAGAACCAAGTTATCAATCCAGTAGGAGGCTCCTCAAAAGTCCCACGCACCTATAAAAACAAACAAAGAACTCGCAACCAACACAATAAAGGGGTTGTCAATCCCTTCACGGCCACTTGCGGAAGTGAGATCTGATAGACATAGTATGATAAGATAAATATATTTTCTAGATTGGAAAAGTAAAGATGCACATAAAAGTAGATTGAAAGCTTATATGATAAAATACAGACCCAGGGGGCATAGGTTTCACTAGTGGCTTCTCTCGAGATAGCATAAGTATGACGGTGGGTGAACAAATTACTGTCGAGCAATTGATAGAAAAGCGAATACTTATGAGATTATCTAGGCATGATCATGTATATAGGCATCACGTATGTGACAAGTAGACCGACTCCTGCCTGCATCTACTACTATTACTCCACACATCGACCGCTATCCAACATGCATCTAGAGTATTAAGTTCATAAGAACAGAGTAACGCATTAAGAAAGATGACATGATGTAGAGAGATAAACTCATGCAATATGATATAACCCCCATCTTTTTATCCTCGATGGCAACAATACAGTACGTGCCTTGCTGCCCCTGCTGTCACTGGGAAAGGACACCACAAGATTGAACCGAAAGCTAAGCACTTCTCCCATTGCAAGAAAAATCAATCTAGTAGGCCAAACCAAACCGATAATTCGAAGAGACTTGTAAAGATAACTTAATCACACATAAAATAATTCAGAGGAGATTCAAATACTTCTCATAGATAAACTTGATCATAAACCCGCAATTCATCGTATCTCGACAAACACACCGCAAAAAGAGTCACATTGAATAGATCTCGAAGAAGAGGAAGGAGAACTTTGTATTGAGAATCAAAGAGAGAGAAGAAGCCATCTAGCTAATAACTATGGACCCGAAGGTCTGTGGTAACCTACTCACAACTCATCGGAGAGGCTATGGTGTTGATGTAGAAGCCCTCCATGGTAAATTCCCCCTCCGGCGGAGCGCCGACGAAGGCTCCAAGATGGGATCTCGCGGAAATAGCTTTTCGTGGTCGCCCCTGATGTTTTCAGGGTACGTGGGTATATATAGGAGGAGGAAGTACGTCGGTGGACGCCCGAGGGGCCCACGAGATAGGGGGCGCGCCCAATAGAGGGGGGGGCTCCACCCTCGTGGCCGCCTCGAAAGCTTCTTGACTTGCACTCCAAGTCCTCTGGATCACGTTCATTCCAAAAATCACGCTCCCAAAGGTTTCATTCCATTTGGACTCCATTTGATATTCCTTTTCTTCGAAACACAGAAATAGGCATAAAACAGCAATACGGGCTGGGCCTCCGGTTAGTAGGTTAGTCCCAAAAATGATATAAAAGTGTAAAGTAAAGCCCATAAACATCCAAAACAGGTAATATAATAGCATGGAACAATAAAAAATTATAGATACGTTGGAGACGTATCAAGAAGCAGCGTGGCTTCCACTGAGCTCGTTCATCAGCCTAACTTGACGGGTCCTAGATACCCCGTGGATTCTATCACGGATTCACACCAGTGCCACCTTATGACGCAGTGGGATCAGCTCAAAGTCAAGGCTGCTGTTGGCTTTGTGTTCCCTCCTTCACCCGGAGCAACTTTTCACTGCCATCCGGTTCCACAAGGCAATGTTGTTGTGTTGGTGGACGAAATAATGTAGGGATTTGAGAAGCTACAGCTTCACCACCCTACAGGTGATGGGGATACTTAGCTGGGTATTGCTATGCATACTCCGTGTCTATGGGAAAGGAGCACATTAAGATTCTGAACTTCACGTCTCCTGCTAGTTAGTTGGGCACTAAGCCTCCTCCTCCTCCTCCAACGAGTCATCAAGGCACTCTACCACCTGCTCCGGCGCGTGAAGGTGGCAGTACTCTGCCTCCTTCTCCGCCTGCTCTAGCGCATCTGAGCAGCCCGCCTCCTCCTTCGCCGGCTCGTAAGCGACAGCAGAACATAGACGCCGCCGCTCCGGCTGCTCAGGCGCGTCGTAGAAGTCCGCCTCCGGCTGCTCCACCTCTTCAGCAACAAAAGAAGACATCCGCAGCCGCTCTGGCTGCTCAGGCGTGTCATAGCAGTCCGCCTCCGGCTGCTCCGCCTCTTCAGCAACGAAAGAAGACAGCCACAGCCGCTCCAGCTGCTCCGGCGTCTAGCAGTACAGCCAAAGGCGGGAGGCTAGCAGAACGAACAAAAGGGAAACAAATGGAGGATTCAATGACCGACGAGGATGCAATGATTTTTGGAACATTGGAGGTGGACACATTAAGATTCGAGCACGGGAAGCCTCTCGTTAGACCTGGTACTTCCCTAACAGCGATGATGCAAAAATTCCATGATACAGTACATGAACATCTGTAGGAAGTCTGGGAAAAATACTTTGTCGCTAACGGTTAAAGAGGAGCACGACCTCGTTGGAATTGATGTGTTGTTTGTTGCATATGAGGAGTTCTTCCATTTTTTCAATAAAAAGGCCCTCAATAAAACAATCATCACTTGCTACTGTCTGTAAGTACTACTTCTCTGTAATTATTTAAGTCTCTATATATAGCTCAGCTCTTTCACTGCATGTATATATAATTATCCTCACTATACTATGTAGATTAAAGATCATGGAATTGAAGAAAAGACAAGTAAGTGGTATTGGGTTCATTAACACAAATATCATGGATGCATGGAGTGTTAAACATGATGCCAGAGAAACCGAGGCTAAGTTTCTCGCATCGTTACTTCGAAATCAAAACAAAGCTACAATACTCTTTCCTTACAACTTCAAGTGAGTGTTATTGTCTTCTACATATTCGGTTTCCCTTATTATACTCGAGGTTATAGTAATGTAATTGATGAGTTATGCATGCATGCACAGCTTCCACTTTATTGTGCTAGAGATTAAGCTTGAGCAGGGACTAGTAACCGTCATAGACTCCAAACGAAAAAAATCCGGAGGAGTATGCGACCATGACAAAAATGCTCGAGAAGTAAGTTCAATCGATCATTATCGCACCATATTGGCAACTTTGTTCATTTCCTGATATCAAGTAATTGTTTTCTATGTCTAGCAGGGACTGCCGGCGCAACTGCGATTTGACCACCCGAATGTAAGTACTAGCTACTAGCTAGTTCCACGCATCTCCCATTGATTCTAGCTAGTTTCATCAATACCATTTACCATGCTTGCTTATCAGTTTGATTGACCTCTATTTCTTGTAAAGTGGTTGTGGCAGGAACGCGGGAATGATTTTTGTGGATACTACATTTGCGAGTTCATCCACCACACCACCTGTGAGCGGGGCTACTCTAAACAACAATATGAAGTGCGTAAGCAATAATATTCGCAATTTCTTTTGTTACCATCATTTGTGTTCAGTTTCATTCATATATATGTATTGACCCCCTTCTTGAAATTAGATGTGGCAGACGCGGGATGAACTCCTACCATAAGATCGCATACAAGCAATTCAAGAGGAATTGGCGGGATTCTTTCTTGACCACATCATCGATAGACACGGAGAATACCATGTGGAAATTGAGTTCAGATGTTAGGGGACGTAAGAGATCTTATATGTTGTAGC
>NW_025226323.1:39109-40200 GCF_018294505.1 Triticum aestivum | reverse complement strand
CCCAGCGCCTTTTGGTCCCGGTTGGTGGCACCAACCGGGACCAAAGGCCCCCCTGCCTGGGCAAGCCGATCCGGCCACGTGGAGCCCCATCTGTCCCGGTTCCTGTTCGAACCGGGACTAAAGGTGTAGGGCTTTATTGATGACCCTTTAGTCCCGATTCATGAATCGGGACAAATGGCCCTCACAAACCGGTTTAAATGGCCCTTTCTCTACTAGTGTACAAGTGCAATAGGGATGGTAGATATAGGTTTTTGTAATCTGAAAATATAAAAACAGCAAGGTATGTAATGATAAAAGTGAGTACAAATGGTATTGCAATGCTTAGAAACAAGGCCTATGGTTCATACTTTCACTAGTGCAGGTTCTCTCAACAATAATAACATAATTGGATCATATAACTATCCCTCAACATGCAACAAATAGTAACTCCAAAGTCACTAATAGTGGAGAACAAACGAATGAATCGATCGCTCGGGTTCAGTAACGGGTAGCCTGCAGTGCAATCGCTCGGGTTCACATAGAGCCCAACGCCTCGCTTGGGCTCAGTTAGAGCCAACGCCTCGCGCACACACGCGTATGTGTCCGAGAGAAACGCGCATCGCTCGGCCCCCGACCACCCACCGTAACCGGCAACTCCTCGAAATTTTCCTCGCCCTCGCTTCTACCAAGGTTTTTTCCGTCATGGACGGCCCAAAGGATGTAATGCACCTGCGTCTCCGGCCCGCCCAGGATGAAAAGCCAATTTTCTGTCATGATTTTTTGTCATAGAAGTAGGAGCCCACCACATCTATGATGATACCGGCTTTTGTCACAATTATCTTCATAGAAGTGTCATATGTATCGGCCCAAAATGTTACGGATGTGTCTTTTTTTGTAGTGTGTGGGGTTGGGGTGGCCCAAGCGAGCATGCCAGAGGTCAACGCCGGCGGCAAGGGCGACTGGTGTGGAGGTGGAGGCACCGGCGTGCATGGGGTAGAGCTGATCGGGACTATCACATCGGTGAAGGATCATCCGGGTACGGGCGTCTTTCACAAAAAACCAACACCGTCGAATTCAACAGTAAGTGGGTTCTCACTAGCAAGACGACGAAC
>NW_025226323.1:37848-38692 GCF_018294505.1 Triticum aestivum | reverse complement strand
ATATATATATATATATATATATATATATATATATATATATATATATATATGCTGCAAGCACACTACAAATAACTCAATATTCACCCAAATAGCACAGCCTATCAACCACCTTATAGTCGCATGCATATATATATTCCTTCACTAGCACGCTCCACGACCTACCAGCTTTCAAACTTTAGTAAAGAGTCATCGAAGAGGAAAAATTGCTAGCCTAGAGCAGGAAAGCATGGAAAAAGAACAAGAGAAGGATCACACTGAATCGCATTAGGGAATATGAGGCTTCGGGAAAGATACGTTACCACCAAAGTTCCAGTGTAGCTAAATATGCAGTATTGTACTTGTTGAGTAACGTGATTGTATTAGGAAACATAGGTTAGACTAGGAAATATTCTGGCTTGCCTTGTACTCCAAGTAGATCATGTACTCCTATATATATGCCCATGAGGCTCAAGCAATACAACAACTATTCCACCAATCCCTCTCTCCCTTCTAACATGGTATCTATCGCAAGTCGATCCTAAACCCTAACCGCCGCCGCTTCCGCACCCGCGCGGCGCCCCCGGGGCGGTCGGCCTCCATGACCGCCGCCGGGGGCCGCGCCGCCCGTACCTAGGGTTCGTCCGCCGGCCGTGTTGGCCGGCTGCCCTAGAGAGTCTTTTTTCCCGATCCTTTGATCCGGGTTTCTCTCTCTCGCCAGTCGCTTTGATCGGCGTCTACTTTTTGGTTTTCCGGTCTATGTGATCCGGTTTGCGTCGCCCACCGCCGTCGTCGACCCCGTGCGCCTCTACTCCAACACCCGCGCGATTGGCCAGCTTCTTCACCGACCCGGCGGCCTCACGCGTCG
>NW_025226323.1:36475-37059 GCF_018294505.1 Triticum aestivum | reverse complement strand
CGGCGGTGCTGGGGTCACGGCGGCGGCGGCGGCGCGGGAGGAGCGCGCGGAGGCGGCGGCGGCAGCGGAAGACGAGGATTAAAACCTAAAAACTGATACCATGTAGAGAGATGTTTTGAGATACAATAATCGTTGTATTGATTGGGGTGCTGGTGCACGCATATATAATACAAGGGAAGGCATCTACCTCAACTATACAAGACTAGGAGGTGGGCCACAACTCCAATACATGTGCAGTACAAAATACATACTCAACAGTTGGCAATATTTTCCTGAAAAAAGGTTATGCTCATTGTCAGCAGTAATTACGTCAAAGTATGTAAAAAAATTCAGTGATATTCTGCATATCTTTCATCCATAGCTCATTCACGCTTTCACCGACAATGAGTATGCACGTATAGGATATAGGTTGTCACCAGGAGCAGCCTCTAAAAAGGATCACTAAATCGAGTATATCAGAGATCCACAATAATTCTTTAGTAAAGGGTCTATGTGCATTCCAACCAATACAAGACAATGCCAAAATTCACACCCATATATATATATATATATATATATATATATATATATATATATATATATAT
>NW_025226323.1:33493-34548 GCF_018294505.1 Triticum aestivum | reverse complement strand
GTGCGCCTCTACTCCAACACCCGCGCGATTGGCCAGCTTCTTCACCGACCCGGCGGCCTCACGCGTCGTCCGCGTGTCTGCCCGTCGTTGCCCCGATGCGGCGGCCTCGCGCGTCGTCCGCGCATCGGCCCGCCGGTCGCCCCGACCCGGCGGCCTCGCGTCATGCGGCGGCCCTTCACCGCCGCCGTTCGCGCGACGGCCTGCCCGTCAATCTACGCCGGCCGTCACCGCCCTGCTCCGACTGGGACTATTGCATCACCCCGACCCGGCGGCCTCGCGCCATGCGGCGGCCAATCATAGCCGCCCTGTCGCCCGCCGCCGCCGGCTTCATCTCGGACTCCGCCGCCACCACGCCTCCACCGAGCGGCGTCCCCGACCTCGCGTGCGATCGGCTTGATCACCCGCTCGCCGCCGCGATCCGCCTCATCTACGCCGCGCGACCGACCTGGCCCGTCAGTTACGTGCGCCTCCGCAGGTCCCGTGAAGATCGTCCCCGAGTTCAGCGCGCCTCTCCACCGATCGAGCATCGGGCTGCCGCTGCGTCGCCCCGTCGGGCCGCAGCGCCGCCGCCCCGTGGTTCTTCTCCCGGCTGCACCGACCCGCGTCACCGCTGCGTCGCCTCTACGGGCCGTAGTGCCGCGGCCCGCGGTCCCCGCCGCCCCGAGGGCGTCTGCTCTAGGCCGTCCCGTGGCTGCATCGACCCTCGCGCCGCCGCTGCGTCGCCACGTCGGGCCGTAGCGAGCGTGGCACGCGGTCCACGCCGCCGTCCCGAGGCCGTCCCCGCGGTTGCACCGACTCGCGAATCGCCGTTGTGTCGCCCCTTCGGGCCGCAGCGTCGCGGTCCGCGGTCTCCACTGCCGCCCCGAGGTCTTCCCGCCGTCGCCCCGACCCGCCTACCGTCATTGCGTCGCCCCTTCGGGCCGTAGCGCCGCGGCCCGCGGTCCACTCCGCCGTCACCGCGCGTCGACCTCCCGTGGTATGCGCCGCGCCGTCTCCCTTGGCGCGGGAACGCCACCGTCCGCGCCGGTCTTCGTCATGCCGTCAGGGTTCTTTGC
>NW_025226323.1:15610-31889 GCF_018294505.1 Triticum aestivum | reverse complement strand
TTGATTGTCACATACATTTTTCTAGATGGATCTTGTGGGGTTATTTAGGGTTATGGATCTCGTGGGTTCGTTTGTACAAGTTCAGGTTTTTGTTTAGATAGATGGTCACAGACACTTTATTTTAGCTGGTATGTGCATGTTCAGTTTGGATTGTTACGTACAATTTCAATTTTTTTAAAATCTTGTTACAAAGATCTAACGATTATAATATTTTGTTCTTAAGATGAAGGGTTATTATTTTCTGTTTAGATTGGGATTTTCTAGCGGATATCTCTACTTGTCCTCGATATTTTCCTTTTACTAGATAATAGATAGATTCTATTTTTAAACTGGAGTAGGCGTTAATTTGCATCACGTGCAGAGGCAATCTGATTCGTGTAGACCAGGTTGATGGTCATATAAGTATATCTATATCTATATCTATATCTATACATATATACCTGCTATTAAAGGGAATATATATTTTTGGTTTGGTTCCGCTTTGTTTGATCCCCTTTTGAGTATTTTTCTTAATATTACGCACACTATTTTGTACAAGGAAATTGTACGTACGAAGGAAACCGGAACGTGCGTGTAAAGGAAACTTAAAACCAAGCCGCCGGCCCATGTGTCTATTTATTGGTTGCCAGCTGGATTCTCTCCAGCTGTATTTAGACAATGAGCGTGCACGGCGTGTTTCTGGCAGCGCCAGCAACGGTGCTGGGACAGAGCACAATGAGCATGACTCTAATTTCCGGCCCGTCTGCAGCGATGCACATGACATTGGCTATGGTCACACGGACGAGAAGACGACACTGGGACCGACCTGCAGCCGACGCAGCGTATGGCAGTGATTGTCATGCCAACGTGCAGCCGGCGCGGCTGCACTGCACAAGCTGTAGAGAGGACGGGAGTGGTTGTGGATGTCCAGCGAGCTATGGACATGGTTATGGATGTCCGGCGACGGCGCGACAACACCAAGAAGCAAGGGTATGCTGGGCAAGGTTCGGTCCACCGGGCCAAAGGGTTGCACCGGAGCACGTGAATCTTGAGCTAGCAGCAATGTCATTGAGATCGACTGGGCTTGTGGATCTGGAAGAAGAAGGAATTAGGGAATCACTGGTCATCATCCTTGTACGTAAACTATGGACATGACAATCAGCTGGATCCATGCATTGCTGAACATGTGCATAAAGAAATTGCGCGTGGAGAGAATCGTACTAGCAAGCATGTAACACACCTGAGAGGTACTCAAGTTCCTTGATCATTACGTGCATTAAAATCGTATGGTTGGCATGCACTTTTGAGCAATCTTTATTTTAGGGGTAACTTTATTTTATGGTTAACTAATTTGAGCTAAGACTTCAAGTTGCTTTGTGTTTCTCGGTAGTGCCACATCTAATTATGTGCATGATCATTTTCTTTTGGATATATTTACGGACTAATTACTCACAACAGTAATCATCTATGTAAAACTTGAAGTCTATATTATATATCAGGAGTAAATATATCTACCTCACGGCTTACTTAAAGCCAATATATGTCTTTATCTCGATCCGGATGGATTTGGAGTTAGTAATGCACTAGGTAAACACTTGAATACGACACAAACTATAAAATTTATTTTATACCTGTTGCAAGGCATGGGCTGTTTTGCTTACAGGTGGAACCCTAAAGCCAAGCTAATTAAGTATTTACTAGGATTGCCTTTATTTGAATAAAGCTCTTAATATTCCCTGAAAAAAATATTATGTGTATCGTTAGCTTTCTAATGCTAGCTATGACATAGTACTACCGTGTGGCCGTGCAGTAGAATGCTTGTATGCACCACCTCCCCCAAATCTTCCTTCACATATGTACATACGGGAAACCTCTGATCAATGATAATAAGTACGGAGTAGTTGCTTGAGCCTTGAGGTTGTCCATCACGTCTCCGCCGAAGTACGTGATACAGGGTATAGGCTGAAAACACTATAAATTAAGATACACTAAGATTTCTTATTTGGAGGGAGGATGTGGCAGCCTAGCTGATGACTGATCGGTCGGTTGTCCAACGACATAAGAGCATCTCTAGCAGACCCCATATAAGTGGTTAAATCAGCATAATTTTTGCGTTTTACAGTTTTGGTCGAAAAAAGTGTGCAGAACAGAAACCGTATAAGTGGTCCAACCCGTAAATATTTTAAGGGCCACCGAAAATGCACACGCGAAACCCTTATATTTGGAGGTTGCAAGGTTGAACCTAAGGGGCCCCGTATACCGGTCAAACCTCGTCGGAGCAAACACGTCGCCGCGGAGTTTATCGGAATCCGCCCTAAACTCGCCGAAATTCATCACCGCACACCGGAAAAGGCCGTTAGACGCCGCAATTGATCGCCGCCGGTTCGAACTGGACGAGGACGACCTCGCCGTGGCCTCAGCCTGGCCGCCGGAATCCTCCCGGTCCGGCAGGCAAAGGGGCACGGCTCGGCCGGTGCGCCTGGCAATAGAGCAAGGCGTAGACAGCGGAGGCAACGGGGCGTGGCGGGCGAGCCTGGGCATGGCCGGCGTGGTGACGGGGCGACGGGGCATGACCGGCGGGCGATGAGGTGCGGCCGACAGGGAAGGGGTGCGGCCGCAGGGACGGGGCGCGGCCAACGGGCGACGGGGCACGGCTGGTGGGCGATGGGACGCGGCCGACGGGGCTGGGCATGGCCGGCGCGGCCCGCTGACGGAAGGGGCGGCAGCGGCCGGACTTGAGGAAGGAGCTCTTTATCTCAGTTTTACAGTTTGTTTATAGTCTCTGTTCGGCCGTAGATAAAATGAACCCTTAAAATGCATCTTTTTGACCCGTATCTCGGTTTTACAGTTTGCGATTTTAAAGGGTCCGATAGAGATGCTCTAACAAGGCGAAAAGTATCAGACCCTCGATCGATCTGTCTAATGTGCGAATTGCTTGCGGGTTGTGTGCAACCAAACAGATTAATTAGGAATTAGTGCAGTTTGAGTCCACAGTTATCCAACGCTCAAGCTACATGTTTGTGCCCGCCATTGGATTGCACCAAGCCATTTGAAGACGATTTTGTGGCACGCATGTGTGGAGGCTTCAACTACTTTGCACATTATTCTCTGCCTCCAGCGCCTCACGCGTCGTCTTCCCTGCGGGCGTCTCAGGAGGGCTCAGCCGCCGCCGCCTAGTAACCCTCCAGCGCCTTTGTCTCCCTCCGCCACTGCCGGTGGTCAGCGCCGGGCAAAGCCCGTGCGTACGACGGCGACTGCGGAGGGTCTCTCCTCCCTCTCCCGGATCTACGGCGGCGCAGGCGTCCTGATCCGTGGGGTGCGGCCCTCGACGGTGTGGCGGATCCCGGAGGCGGCGGGCTTGCGGCAGTGCACGGGCGCCCAGATTCATGGGTGTGGGACTGCGGCAGCGTGCGAGCTACCGGCGGCGGCGGGATCGGTCGACGGTGGGCTTGGGCGATTGCGTCAGCAGCGCGGTGCTGGATCTCGTCGCTCATGGCGGATCTGGCCACTCCGGCCATCGTGGAGGAACCTGGGATTGGGGCGGCGGCCTCGTTAGGCATGGCGACGGCGCCCTCTGCTGGCTGGCGACGTTCATGGGGGGTGGATGGACGGTGTCTTGACCGCGTTGGAGGTGAGTTGCCGGTGGATCTCCTCCGAGCTGCAGGCTCTCTTCCGCTGCACTTGGTTGCTTACGATCGCGATCGTCGGCCTCGGTGCATTCGCAGGGGCTGGTAGAGGTGACATCGGACCGGAGGAAACTTTGGATAACTCGTTAATCCCGACGGTGGCGACGGCAGGATCGCGTTCTCCTCCTTGCAGGCGCCGTCGAGGTCCCTACACTCCACCCCGACCCCATGCCCGGGTGAAAACCAAAAATCTCCTTAGATTGGGCGACGGCACTGCCTGTGTCGTACCCTTCTTGGAGGCACCGCCTGGAGCATTTGGGTTAGGGCCGGGCTTTCGTTTTATATGGTTAATTCAGTTCGGCTTATTCGGTTTTCTGTGAATTCGATTTTGAGAAAATGAACACCGAAATAGTTACATAAAATTTAGACACCGAAATATATCAGTTCGGTTTATTCGGTTAACCAAAAACCCGAATTACTTGCATCCATCAGTCTATGTGTCATGACTAATATGTAGTGTGGGCATTGCACAGAATGAACAAAATAACTTAGATCAATGAGACGTACATATGCACACTTATTTTTTTTCACCAACTATTTTTTTCCGGGGATTCACTAGCTCTTTGACCATCGTTGCATCCAAAAGAAAGATACAATATTCCAAATGGAGTAAACTAATCATTACCATGGTGTCACGTATAATTGCGAGATTGGATCTAAGCATTTCATGGTGCTACGTAACTTTCGTTTTAGAATGTATCAGTACATTAGAACTTGAAGAAGCCAGGGAAGTCTATGTGACCGGCCGGCCAGATGTCGTAGCAAACGTATATTAGGTTTTGTTCGGAAAATATATGTTAGTTAACGGAAATACTAACGCCCACACGTGTGGGCGTCTGGCAACTCGCCCACACGCATGGATCCTTGTCCAACCAATTCTGCACGAATCTTGGCGCGTTCTAGCAGTTTTTGTGTGCCACGTAGGACTGGCTGGTGTGTGGGCATCCATCCGGTCGCCCACACGTCCTTTTTCATCACACAGGGGGCTGGTGTGTGGGCGTTTCGCAATTCGCCCATACACCAGTTTTCACGCACGCAGAGGGGCTGGTGTTTGGGCGTTTATCACTTTGCCCACACTCAAAGCCGTCAGTTGCCATGTGTTTCTGCAGGGTACATCGCAACTGCCCTAGCTTTGCTTGTAAGGAGATGGCAACTCTCTTTTACCCGAGTTGCCATGTGTTTTTGCATGATACATGACAACTGCACTAGCGTGCATGTAAGCAGATGACAACTCTTTTTTTTACATGGCAACTGCCCTAGCGTGCTTGTGAGCACATGGACTCTCTCTTTTACCCGAACATGTTTTTTTGCCATGCCTTTTTTGTAGTGCTACATGGCAACTGCCTAGTGTTAGTAGGTGGCAAATCCTAAAGTTTTGAAACCATGTCCACTGCAGTAGACTAGACCATACATGGCAACTGCAGTTGAGCAACCATAGCAAGTGTAGTTGTCCGACATGGCAACTGTAGTTCAGCGACATGACAACTGCAGTTAAATGAACATGGAAGTGGATGCAGACCATGGCTACTACAGGGACGCGTGGTGACTGTCACGCGGCATGCGGGACCATAAGGTAAGAGGCCTGACGTACGGGCGTGTGGGCGTTATCTATTTTTCCCACACGTAGGCATGTGAGAGGGACCGCGATAAAAAAAGGCGTGTGGGCATTACTTGTTTTGCCCACACGTAGGCGTGTGGGCTGATCCTCTAAAACACCACACAAAGTGTGTGGGTAGATCCCTTAACGCCCACACATGTGGGCGCTATCGACGTCCTTAGTTAAATACCCGGCTACTTGCGCTTCCATTTACGGTAACCAGTCCAGCTAGGATACGGACAGATCGGTTTCTTCGGTGAATTCGGTTTCTTAGCAATGGAAACCGAACATGACACCGAACACTGAATAGTGACCATATTTCACACCAATCCATACAACCGAACACCAAATAAACTGACACAGTGAAATCGGTTCAGGATGTGACCACCCCTCAGTTAGAGGAACTGCAGGCGGAGGGGATGGGACCAGCGGCAACAGGTGGTGTTCGCGACGGAGGAGCGGCGTGGCATCTGGCACGTCGACAATGGCGGGTCTCAGCGGCATGGAGCAGCGGGGTCTCGTCGGTGGTCGTGTGATGATGGACGAGCGTAGGATGGTGGGGTTGTCTAGCGTCATGGTGGCGTCGATGGCAGCTAGACTGGACAAGGTAAATGCAGCATTACAGCACTGAAGATGGATTGGTGGTAGGTGGCTGCGACAGCCTCATACTCGGAAGGCGTCCTGGTTGAGGAGTGCGCCGGACTGGTGGGTGCCCCATACCCGGCAGGAGTCCTGGTTGGGACCTCAGGTTTTAGATGTTAGATTTGGCTGCGAGGTCTGTTTGGTATTAGGCCCAGACTATCAGCATTTCTTCATCAACTTGATAGGAGTAGTGACAGATGTTGCCTAGACGGTGGCTTTAGTCTTACTATTATATGACTTTGTGAGGTCTTGTGTGAATAATTAATAAAGTGGCTGCATGCATCGTCCATATGCAGAGGCGGGGGTCCTTCTCCTTTTCTAAAAAATGTGTGGAGGCTTCGACGTCTAGGGGCATGCACCTCTGGCGAAGCTTTCTGAAGTTCATCCTGTGTACTGGAGTCTCTAATTTCAGTGTACACCTTCATGAAACGTCCGATCGCTCCTCTTTTCTCATAGGTGTAATGCGAACGCCCATCAGATCGTAGAAGGTGTAATATAAATCATGTCCGTGCTCATTCTCAATGATCATGTTACGATTGATGACCCTAGCAGTCATGATAGTCCAAATGTCTTTATGTTCCTAGAATCTAGATGGTCCTCACACAATAGAAAATTGGGATGGCAAAATCGCATATGCCTCTCAACGTCTTTCCTAGCCACCGCTTGAGCATTGTGAAAGTAGAGTTCTTTCTTACCTTGAGTGCTTTGGATTGGCTTGACAAAAGTACTACACCTCGGGTAGATCCCACCCGCAATATAGTACCCATAGTTGCATGTGTGTCCATTTGCTTCGAAGGCCACCGATGGAGCTTCTCCATTGGTTAACTTGGCAAAAAGAGGTGACCGGTCAAGCACATTGATGTCATTGCAGGATCCAGACATCCCAAAATATGAATGTGAAAACCATGTTTCTTGATTGGTAACAGCCTCAAGAATGATGGTGGCATCCTTCATGTGACCCTTAAGCTGTCCATGGCATGCTTTTGGACTATTTTTCAACTTCTAGTGCATGCAATAGACTGACCCTAGCATACCTGGAAACTCACGGACTCTTGAGCATTGGGTGCTCTCAAGTACTATGGACCAAACACTCCTACCATCGTCTTTGCAAATTGTTTTGACATAGAAAACATAATTGCTCTCTGCCGTCGCCAAATTGTCATCAATGTAATCTGCTGGTACACCATAGGGCGTCATGCGCAAAGTCGCAGTGACCTTCTACTGGGTGCTATGTCCATTATTCTCATTGAAGGTTGTCAATAGGTGCGATCGATGGATGAGGACGATTGGAGAGAGAGAGAGAGGGAGAGAGAGAGAGACTAGTGGGTGAATACATGTGTGGAAAGGGCACTGGCAGGAGATTAAACAGAAGATACAGTAGAACAACAACTATTCCGCATATCTAGAAGTGTGTCATGTTTCATTTCTTATTTTTAGAGAATAAATTTAAATAATTTTTTTGTAACAAGATATGTTCCTGGGCCAGACGATAATGTGTTCCTGGTACTCTAACATCAACCCCTTGGTTACTTTGGGCCACACATTCACTGCAAGTCCAAACACAATTTTGTTGGCATTTAAGTCTTACGTGGTAGGTTGCCATACTGTTGGGGTTTTCCTACATTCTAGTTAGCCTCGCCTACATAGCATTGTATGACACATTCAATGATTGAGAACAAAGCTTTTTGTTTACCAGCTCTTTGAAATCTTTTAGATCACATTAATGTGTGCAAGTGTGCTCATCTCAGTTCTTCACTGAAGGTATAAATAACTTCAAGATACCACTGGCAAAGGTGAATGAACTCTTTGGACAATTTGATCAAGCTTTTGTTTGTTTTGAGTGTTTGCTCTGGTTTTTTGCTGTCCAAATTAAGCACTACGAATTCGGGCATTAATCCCTAGGCACTATTAGAACCAAGCACAACTAGCAATTCTGGCACAAGCACCAAGCACAATTATGAACTTACAATCACTAGAAATTTGGGTAGGGAAAGGGACCTCCAGATGCAAACCTTGGACGCGGCGACGAGGGGGCGCGAGGCTCGGAGGAGGAGGCTGGATGTGAACCTTCTGCAAAGGCGGCAAGGGGGCGGCCTTTCATAGGAGCCGGCGCCAATGGCTGGTCACGCATGAGAGATGTAGAGGAGCAATAGATCGATTGGGTACAACGATTAGGTTTAATCGTAAGTTAGGTCGACTGGAGGTAGTAGTTGTAGCAAGCCACAATCATCCCATGCCACAAGTAATTGGGAAATGGGCTCTCGTAAGCAAGCCCGCCTTTGGAACTGGTGGCATGCAAGAATTAGGCCCACACCACGAGTAGTTTCATATTCGTGGCATGCCAGAATTATTCCACTCCACTAGTACCAATGCGGGGTTCGGGTTGTTGGACCCACAAACTACCATGCCCTTGTAATGTGTTACTGGTGCATAGGGTCATTGTGGCACGTCATCAGTATTTTCGGCAAATATCAATGTCGTGTATCTTTGTTGGTGTGCCATTGGTGTACATTGCTTAAGATCATTTCTATACTAGTTCATGATCCTCCAACTTGTATACCTTAGTTCAACAGGTCCACGCACTTCGAAGCTATACGTCGAGTTCACGCAGAGTCAAAACACCTTGTGGACAAGTTTTACAACTTACATCACCATTTGACATATTAGTAGTGCTTCTTTGTCAGTGTGCGCCCAAATGATTGTGTAAAGGCATGTTTACAGTTGTTAGGAATGCAAGTGCTCTCTGACTAGCTCTCAAAAAAATCGAGCTTTTGCGCTTTTGTAGTTCTGAAGAGCATAACGGACAGCTAGATGCCAAGGGCAAAGATGAATACAAAGCCTTAAGAGGTTCTGATATTGCGTTTGATTTTATCATGATTATTTATGGTCCATGTTTCTAGACTACTTTCTATTGCTTCAGTTTGCAGTTTCATGTGTGTCGTTCTAAGCTTAATAAGAAGGCAAGGACAACAAAGGTGACTCATCCTGATCCAACTATTAATGTGTAATAATACTTGTTGTTTGTCATGTGTGCATATATACCGCTTTGTCTAAACACAATAAAAGGACCAATCTCCACAACAGCTACAACGTTTACTACCACACATTCAGAACGAGCGGATCATGAACCAAAAATACGAGTGACTGAGTAAAAGAACAGAAGAAAAATGTGCAAGCTCATTAGGGAATATGGGGCCTGAGAAACAAGAAGACCGTGGGTCTATGGAGACAACCGCATTGAACATGATCGATATGCAGTCTATTACATACACGAATCCCATCGTCTTTTGATTTATCTACTATCCAGGGATTTGCAAGTACTATATTTTTTGAAGTAACCACGACCCCAAAAGTTACTTGTCTGTATGAGTGTAAGGTGCAGCTGTGCAATGGGATGCTCGAGCCCATGTGACGTGACCGGGTGAGCTTCAACGATCTCAAAAATGTAAGCCACATTTATGAAAATATTCACGAGTTTTGAAATGTGTTCGTGACATTTTTAAAAAAAGTTTGGAAAATGTACTAAAAATATTTAGATAGTGCAAAAAAATTATCATTTGAAAATGATTCAACATGTATTGGAAAAACTATTTATCACATTTAAAAAAAATTCAAAACATGTTTTTGTAAAAATGTTAAACATGTAATTGGAAAACGATAAATGGGTATACAAAATGTTTATATATATATATATATATGTATGTATATGTATATGTATATATATAATATTTAACAACATGTATAAGTAAAAGTAGAAATGTATTGAAAAAACAACACTAGTAGAAAAACACCTAATAGTCCCGGTTCGTAAGGGCCTTTAGTCCCGGTTCATGAACCGGGACTAATGGGTCGTTACTAATACCTCCACCCATTAGTCCCGGTTCAAACACGAACCGGGACCAATGTGCCTCCACGTGGCCCTGTGCGCCGAGCCCAGTCAGGGGGCCTTTGGTCCCGGTTGGTGGCTCCAACCGGGACCAAAAGGCATCCACGCGTCAGCATTCCAGTGGCTGGGTTTTTTTTAAAGGAGGGGGGGTTGGGGGTTTTGAGGGTTAATTTAGGTGTTTCATATATTGTGTTAGCTAGCTAATTAATAGAGAGAAGTGTCCTCTCTTATGTCCGTGCTTGGTCGACGCTACGTACTATATATACATAAGTGATCGAGAGAACCATTCAGTACAGAAGTTCGTCATGCATACCGAGAGAAGTGATCGATCGACCTCTCCTTCTCCGAGAGATTGGTCGAACAACAAGTTTTCGTATCATGTATCCGACGCTACTGGCTACATACATGTACAATATGTATAAGATCTCTTAATTACAAACCCCTAGCATTTGAAATCAATTTCCACATGGTATTCTCCAGCTTTACTGATGACGTGGTTAAGAAAGAATCCTGCCAATTCCTCTTGAATTACTTTCATGCGATCTGGTTCTAGGAGTTCATTCCGCATCTGCCACGTCTAATTTGAAGAAGGGGGTTAAATCAATACATATATATGAATGAAACTCAACAGAAATGATGGTGTAATAAATTGAAATTGTGAATGTTATTGCTTACGCACTTCATATTATCTTTTAGAGTAGCCCCGCTTGTTTTTCAAAGTCGCGGTGTGGATGAACTCGCACACGTAGTATCCACAGAAATCATTCCCTTCCTCCTGCCACAAGCACTTTACGAGAAATAGAGGTCAATCAAACTGATAATTAAGCATTATAAATGGCATTGATGAAAGTATAGCTATAGAATCAACGGGATATGCGCGCAACTAGCTAGCCAGTAGTACTTACTTTCGGGTATGTATATCGCAGCTCCTTCGGCAGTCCCGGAGCTTCTGCGGTGAACTGTTTCCAAACCCTGCAAGACAAAGAAAATAATTATTATTACTTGAGATATCAGGAAATGAACAAAAAGTTGCCGATATGGTGCGATAATGATCGACTGAACTTACTTGCTGAGCATTTCAGTCATGTCCACATAGGTTTTGGGATCTTTCCGTCTCGATTCTAAGACGGTTACTAGTCCACGCTCAAGCTTAATCTCTAAAAGAATATAGTGGTACCTGCGCACTCATGCATAACTCATCAATTACATTACTATAACCTCGCTCGAGTAATAAGGGAAACCGAATATGCACACGACAGTAACACTCACTTGCCGTTGTAAGAAAAGAGTATGGTATCTTTGTTTTGATTTTTGATCAACGATTGTAGCAAGTTGTCCTCGGCCTCTTTGACGTCCTTTTCAACCAGAAATACATCTATGATATTTGTGTTAATGAACCCAATATCATAAATTTCTTGTTTTTTGCACTCGACGATCTTCAATCTGCATAATATATTGAGGATAATTAATTATAAATACATGCAATGAAAGAGACGAGCTATATATAGAGACTTAATGACAGAAATAGTACTTACAGGCAGTAGCAAAAGACCATTAATTTATCGAGGGCCTTTTGATTGAAGAACGCGAAGAACTCATCAAATGGAACACACAACAGATCATTTGAAACGAGGTCGTGCTCCTCTTTAATGTTCAGATACAAACTGTTCGTCCCCTCAGACTCTCTGCGGGTTTTCATGTACCAACTATGGAATCTTCGCATCATTGTTGTCAGAGATTTTTCATCTTTGACGAGAGGCTTCCCGTACTCGTATCTGTGTTCGTCCACCTCCATGAAATCAGGAAGTGCATCGTCAGGCAGGTAATCTTCCAGATTGCCATAACCGGCCACCGTCCCCGGAGAATTAGACACATTGAGCGGGGGGCACGATTGCTGTGCTTGTTCGCCGAGCTGGGCAATTTTTCCCCTTTACTCGTTCTTTTAACCTTTTATCACTGACAGTAGTTCCCGACCGCTGGGCTTGGAGATATGTCTATTTAGTAATGCGCTCATAGTTGGTTCTCGGCGGAGACTTTGGTGGTTTCCTCAGGGCATCGATAGTGCGCTTTGCTTTCACCGGATCTACCTTGTCGTCCGGAGGTGGATGTCTCTTTGCTTTGACCCCTTCAAAGAACTCCTTCACGTGGGTCCGCACAATCGTATCGTTTTCCTCCTCGGACCTCTCGTACGGTAACTTCTCTACAGACTTGAGAGATGGACCGTATTTGTATTGCCTCCTGCCTCTGGTCCCCGGGGCTCACGAACCGGGTCCAATGCCCCCATTGGTCCCGGTTCTGGATTGAAACGGGACTAATGGGCTGACCCGGCCTGGACCATTGCCCCCTTTTCTACTAGTGCAAGACCAATAAGAAACCTAAAAATAAACAAAAATAATTGCAAAGAAACCAATAAAACTCTGAAACAGATAAAAAGCTGCAACATAATAGCAGAAGAAAAACAAAAATAAACTCGGTGAAAATCAAAACGGCGACCGCTACGAGCGGGAACAAAGTGAACCTACGCGTGCAGCATCCTCCCTACAATATGGCCCGGCTTGCTACTTTTACCAGTAGGCGGATCCTATTAAAACTCGGCATGGGCAACATATAGGCTCGGTATGAGCTGGATACGGTGGAGAGAACTGGGCTGACCGTACGATATGTCTGGCTCAAGCGGGATATACTCACCTGCGGTAGCAAGTAAAGGGGGTTCTAATATATATTGGTTGTGCTCGAAATGGTTGTGCTCGAAAGGCAGTTATGAATCGATTGACTAATCCAATTCCAATATCTTGATTTCGCGCGGCAATGCATCATGAACCAATATCTTGATATGTATATCGTCTGCTAATACACGACCAATTAGTGTTTGGACAAAAAGTTTTTCCGTCATCCCATTTTGAGGACTTACAGAAATACCTTGGATAGTACCACAGTCTCTTCTACGCACAATAATATGTTGAACTATTTCAACAAGTCTACGTGTAAGATATCCCGCATCTGCTGTTCGCACAGCAGTATCTACAACCCCTTTGCGGGCTCGTTCTGCGGGTGCCATCCCACTTGGATTGTTTTGCTTGCTTTCCTTCTGTTTTTTTTCTATGTCGTATTTACTTATTATTTTAATTTCTTATCTTATTTAATTTAATTTTTCTTTGTTATTTTAATACGAGTGGGTATTTTCTTTTCAACACATGAACATATTTTTAACACATGTGGAAGTTTTTGTTGCAAGACATTAGTATTTCTATAATACGCATGAACATTTTTTTGCGGCAGACGAATAATTTTCAATATGCCGGAACAGCTTTGCTGCAACACATGGAAATTTATTTAATATGTGTGATTTTTTTTTGGCAATGCATGTTTTTCTAGTATGGGTTATTCTTTCTTTTTGCAACATTAATATGTTTTAGTACGGCCAGATTATAATGCCGCAACACATGAACATTTTCTTTATATGCGTGAACATAATTTTTGCAATGAACTTGTTTTCATAATATGCATGAACAATTTTGTTGTGAGTTGGGAGGAATCTATACAAAAGTTTCCAGAACATGTATCTTGGTTCTACACTTGAACATTTTTTAATATATGCAAACAATTATGTTGCAACTTATGAACATTTTTTAATCTGGATGAAGGATTTTCCTGCAACCCATGTACATTTCTTAATATGCATGAAGGTATTTTCCGTGATGGTAACTGACATAGTAAGAACACATTATGGTGAAAACTTTTTCTTAGAAAGAGGAAAAGATGCTCGACCTCTGCATCGAGTGATGCAAGCATCAATATATTACCAATTAATAATAAGCAAAAGATCTTGCAAAAAGACAACTTTTTAGAAAGAAAAAAGAGAAAATTACAGTGAACGTCAGCTAATTTGCATATCCGTTAATGTAACATTTTTATTTCAAGTTTTACAAATCATGGTGAGGTGAGAAGATATTATGACATGATACGTGTGGCCAAATTGCAACAAAAATTCAGTGCGAACTATACGGGTTTGTAATGTACAATCGTTGAGAATGCAACTTTTTCTTAATTGCCTCCAAAAACATTGATCATAGGCCTAATTGGCAATGTTTGTTCTCCTTAGTTCTCAGCTAAAGCTATAGAATTCTCGATATGCTAAGGCAAAGGAAAACACGAAGCCTTCAGTTGCTTTGGTATAGGTAATTCAGTGTTGCTAGTGTTTTTTTTTTTTTGGTTTCTTTGAACGTAGGTCTTTCTTAATATACCATCATTTTGCAGTTTTTCTACTATGTCATTTTGCAGTCATTCAATTGTGCCATGCTAAATTAAAAGAATAAACAACAAAGATATATGCATTGCATCTTGATCCTTCCAAAAAAACTATGACATGAAATCAATGAAAACTACTAGTAATGACGCAACAACTTCCGATGATGAATGCTAGTCACAGACCATGAAGTAGCGTGTGACCCAACAACTATGTCTCTATATATACACCGACATCTCTTTAGCCAAGTAGTAGCATGGATCTCTACTAGCAGAAACACTTCCCCACCACATAATTTAATTAGTAGAAACCATCAGGAACCATCAGGAACCATCAGACCAGGGTGGTTAGCCATCTGAACCTCTATGTGAGTGTCGATGGTAGATCGTCTCAGAGATACGAGGAGGTGTAGATGGTGATGTTGTGTAAAACTAAACCATGCTCAACGAGCAAAGGGCATTCGAGTTGCATGGGAAGCGAAGGCCAAATCTAACAGGATATGAGCAGCGTATATTATTTCTTATAAGTTGCTACGAGCAGTGCTGACAGAGCCATCTCCACGCTGCACACGTCTAACTATCTCTCCTTATTTTCTAGTATGTTTGTCTTCTCTGCTAGATTGGCTCTAGTTAGTTAGACTGTCAGTTGTGGTGTCGTCACATATCTCTTTTCGATAAAGGGAATATATTAATACCGCGGAGATACCAATTGCACCCAGCCTTTGCAACAGTGAAATGTTCTAAAGACATTAAGAATGCACACAACCCAAAAACATCAAGAAGAAGAAGAAGAAGAAAATGAAAGATCCCACTACAGTGATCAATTCCTTGTAACTGCAATATGAACCACCACAAGACAACATCCGAAGTCCAAATTCTACAAAAGCGAGGCCTCCAAAAAGGAAACAATGAACAAGCGCCGTCGTCGTCCCATAATAGATATTAGGTTTTCACCCCGAAGAAATCCGTGCTCTCGAAAAAAAATGGCTTCAACAAGGCCCCTACCAGGCACAACCAATTAAGGCCAGACCTTTGGTTTGCACCATGAAAACTAAAACTCTGTACTTCTCCTATGTTGCCGCCTCCACTTTGCCAATGCCACTGCTATGATTAATGAATCACCAAGCGAAGTCATCATCGCCTCGACGACTTGTTCCTCCATTACTAAGCCTCAAACCTCAGCCACCATGAAGTTATCCTCCATTGTCTTCACCATGGAAATCGAAATACCGACATGTCCCATAATGTCAATAGACAAAGAAGCTTCGCGTCATGCCACCCTGAAGCCACACATGCTGAAATAGGGGCACAACCAAAGCCCATCTGGTCCAGCAACCTACATTTGTCAAGCACGCAATGGAGATCTCCGGCAGAGCCTTCCGGAACTCGTCAATGGACAACTAAATGAGGGATCACATCAAGCAGAATATTATCTTGGTGTGAGAATAACCCTAGGACCGTCGCCAGAGGTGAACTGATCTGGGCCGAAAACCC
The DNA here is from genome assembly GCF_018294505.1 of Triticum aestivum. NCBI lineage: Eukaryota > Viridiplantae > Streptophyta > Magnoliopsida > Poales > Poaceae > Triticum > Triticum aestivum. The sequence continues at coordinate 16,360 of NW_025226323.1, read as the reverse complement.
AAGATTTGCCGCTATCAGCCACCAAGGCCGCCTCCCAGTGGAAGCCACCGAAAAGGGGAGGCTAGTAATTAATTAGTTTTTTTGGTAGGTTTGTATTGTTTCTCGAATTGGTAGGTTTCTCGAAGTAGTTTTAGTAGGTTTCTCAGATTATAGAGATGTCGAGGCCCCTACTTACCTTATGGGTAGGTAGGGGGAAGGAAGAGTGGGTCGGAGGGCTTCCTTCAGAATGCATACCCCTCTTTCTCTTTTGAGTTTTTCTGGCGGACCGGTCGCGCAAGATCTTTGGTCTTCCCCCAGAACCGATAAAAAGCGGGTCACTTCTTATGGACTCACTTAGAATAATTATTTTATATCTAAGGAAAGGGGATGACATTATCGCCATTAATTGAATTCGTACGTCTATCGCTATCCCGGGCCGAGGAGAGGGGGTTTCGGAAGCCGTGCCCTTGTTGGTAAAGGAAGTAGGTTTTTGCTTTTGAAGGTCCGGCACAGCCTTCGGGAACTCGTCAATGGACAACTAAATGAGGGATCACATCAAGCAGAATATTATCTTGGCGTGAGAATAACCCTAGGACCGTCGCCAGAGATGAACCGATCTAGGCCGGAAACCCAAGATCTGCCGCCATCAGCAACCAAGGCCGCCTCCCATGCTGCCCTCGCACCCGCGATGACCTACCCACCACCGGAGCCACTGGGGCCGTCGCCCCTTGTTCCATCTCCGCCGCCACTCATTGGCTAGAGGCCCCCACA
>NW_025226323.1:6956-15269 GCF_018294505.1 Triticum aestivum | reverse complement strand
TTTTCTCGCCGACCTCTCCCGGCGGCGGCCGGGAAGCAGCGTGAAGGGGGTAGTTTCGGGGGTAGCAGGGAAGCATGGGAAAGAGGGGCGGGGGCGGCTGCTGCTGCTGTCAAATTATGATCCGGATTATACTAAGGCACACTCTGATCCTAGATGTAGTGCGGCCGGTGTAAGGCGTTGCGCTAGCGCCGATGTAGTTCCGCTACCATACTTCTAATATGTAGGAGAATGATTTTTCCTGCAGCTATGTAAGTCGACTTTGATCGGAATTTATCAAGCCCACAAAAATTCTTCGTTGTGCCACTCGATAATCATCCGAGACGCTGCTGCCATAGCTTTGATATTTGGACCACAAACACAGATATACGTGAATCACCACTGGCCTTGCTACTACTCCAAGTTTCCACCGATGCCAGAAGAAATCAAGGGAGAGCACATTTTGGAATGCATTTAGCAGCCCGATGGAATCAACATAAGGGCTTAAGTCTTGAGAGAAAAGAAGTTGATCTCAATAGCAAAGTACTAGTTCCGCAGAACAGAAGTTGATTAGAGAAAAAAGGATAAATGGTAGACCACATATTATGGTTAAACTAATTATTATGCCTAGGGTGGATTTCCACACAAAGATGTTGATCAACCAGACATTCATTCGTTTGTAAAAGTTACCGACATTGTTCGATCCTCAAAAAAAAATGCCATGAAATGAATGAAAGAGATTAATGATCTTGATCGTCGCCTCCTCCTTCAAGAGTGGCACCCAGTTCGGACTTGGGGGAAGCTACATGGTGACAGGGAGAGAAGAGGAGTTGTTAGCGACTGGGATGTGAGATAGGTGTGACATGGTGACGACATTTTTATAGCCATGAACGGAGGGAAAACATGGAGGGTGGTTGGAACTGCGATGACAATTTCCGCGGGAAGTTGGCATGCAAAGACCGCCATTAGTTGGCCTGCTTCCTGATGGGATGGAAATCTGACCATCTAGGCTATTCGTAGGAAGGAAAGGTGGGCCACACAGAAGGATGAGAAGGGAGGTGAAACTTCTGTCCCGCGTGAGTGGTTGGCCATGGAGCATGCTCCAAAGCAAGGAACCACACACTTCAAATATGGAGAGTCGCATGATCGATTTGGAGCGGCCTTCATAGATGATCGCAATCCTGAGTGGGACGGCTACTCTATTAAACTAACATTTCGGCAAAAATTACCAGATCGACGGTCATTATGGCGATTGGGCCAAATGGCGATTCTGCTTGAGTTGCTCTGACACATTATTATAGCGACAAGCAAGCTGTCTTGGTATCGTATATTTTGCATAAGAACAAGTACAAAAAAAATCTATGCACTTTGCCATTTGGTGTTAATAAAATTTATGCAATCTTGCCACAGAAAAAGAAGTTCATATATGTTCTTAAAAATAAAAAGGAGACAAATTTGCAGTGGTTATAATCTAATCATGAAAGAAAAATATCCTCATATTGTTTCTGGATTAGTGAATCATGTTTAAATCAAAAAGTGTATGACCAGGTAGATGCTTTCTGTGCCAATATTGTAGCGAAAGAAAATAAGTTAAATACGCTCACGGCCCTTGAATTTGCAGTCAGTTGCTTGAGCCCATGCACTCTGAAAAAAGACATGTGGTTCACCGAAAGTCCGAACATGGCTTGATTGGCTTTTACTGCTTACATGGCAAGTTCTTCTTACCAATGGATCATCTACTCACTAATTAAGATTACACTGATTTCTTAAATTTCTCCTTTAGAATTTTAAAGCTTAGGATGATGTTTGAGCAACCAACTTCGGTGCACCCATGGAGTGCACTAAATTTTTTTAAAAAAGTTCAAAAATATCTGAAACTTCGTGAATGTGATTATGAGCAAATGTTTTAGGAGCTTCCAAAGTTTGGTCACCAAAAAACATCAATGATCTCCATACAAAACCAAATACAAATGATGCTCAGCATCCAACTTTATTTTTTCTGGTACAGAGCTCCTCAGATGTTATTTCACCACAAAATTTAGGAAGCACCAATTTGTTTTTGTCATAATCACATCCACAAAAATTCTGATTTTATTGAAATGGTTTGCAAGGTTTTTGATCGTGGGTGCACCGGGGGTGCAATGTCCGTGGGAGCAAAAAATCAACACTCCCTACTGTTAAGGCTTTTTCTTCTTTACTTCTTCCCGGAAGGAATAGAAGAACATCCTTATGCCAAGGGAAGAGACAATGACAAAGCCTACTACATGTTAGTTTTGGTTTATCACAATCCCTTATTATCCATGTTTCTTCTCTAGGACGCCCTGTTATCAACAGTGAAATGTTTCACATAAATTCATAGCAATGGCAATCAGATCTTTGGTTGCTAACTATACTATCCCGAGTGATGCAAAGGAGACGATCAAGCGAGATGGTTGAGAACGACCAAGGAGCAACTATGTGAAGCTAAATGTGGATTGATCTTCTGAACGAGAATTACTCAAGGGCCCGTATGGCGATGTAATCAGCGACACGACTGACGAGTAGCCATCAGGTCAGGATAAATTAATTATAAATACTTCCTCTGTTCCTAAATATAAATCTTTTGAGAGATTCTAATATGGACTACAGATGAAGCGAAATGAGTGAATTCACACCTAATTACGGGGAAACCTAATTAATCCGTCTCTGGCCTAAATCATGTCGATCCTGTGGGTCCGACTTTATAAACCTGGACGAAAAACTACTTTCACAAATCACTGACACGAAATTTGGTCCGTAATGACACAAAGCCATCAACCACCTTACAGCCTGCTTACATCCCATCTATATATATTGCTGCATTACCACTGAAGTAGCAGCACACTCGACCACCTAGAAGTTGCCACACACATTTCTACTACTACCAGTAGGTCACAAAAGAACACCATTGTGCATTGTATTAGGGAGTTTCGGGGAACATATGATCATTGCTATGCTGAGTTATCATAAAGGCTGCAAGGGGATTAAACATGCAACTTGAATCAGATGGTGCATTTAAAGTGACCCTACCCCAATAGACTTTCTGGATATGGAAGAACTTTGGCACTGATGCTGCGTGCAACAGCCAATCAGCGCAGTTTGAGCTTATCGGTCTTGAAGCCTTCCACGCTGGAAGTTCCAGTCAAGGACGCCAAGGGATGGCCAAGCAATGAAATTTCGTTTACCCTTCAAATAAATAAAAAACTTTGGTCAACCCTGACCTTGTCTTCATTTCTGTTTTTCTCTAGTACAGTTCCATGGAGAGGGATGGCATCCACGGCAAATGTTCCTGTTTGGCCAAGTGGTCATTCTTCACGCTTACTTTGTTAGTTTTATCAAGTGGTGGTTCTTACAAAATTGCCTTGCACAACGTTCCAGTTTTGCATGCGGTGGTACATGGAGATGTCATTAGATCACAAACCAGAAATACACGCGTACACACGGACGATATGACACAAGGAATCATATTTTCTTCTTTTTTTGCGGCTGAACAACGAAACATATTTTCTGCCGCGTGGTCTACAGGATACAAACTGGGTGAGATCTACACCATGATCCAACATGCATGCGCCATCCGAAGGCTTCAGATCACGGACTCACCGGGCCGTATGCTACAAAAACATAAACACAACCTGGCCGAACGTGTACACCCACGTCAGCCCATGAGGCCATGACATTACATGTGTGCCAACTATATGCAAACTCAACATTAAAACATAAAAAACGAAACCTCAGCAAACACATGCACGTACAAGCTAGCCTACGTAACTAATACATGGAGCTAATGACTAATCTAATATATGAACAATAATTTGTAACAAGATTAGCACCAACAGATGTTATGCTCAATTAGCAGATTATTAAGATTATTTGAACACGTTGCCCTATTGATTAATACGATCAGTCAATGAGATCTAGAATCAAGCTAATTAAGTATTTGGTAGTTTGTAAATATTAGTACCCTATGGCTTCCAATGGCAGCTACGATGTAGTACTACTGCGTGGCCGCATGTATTTTTCATCTGCGCAGTACACTGCATGCAGGCACCATCTTCCGCAGAAAAGTTGTTTCTTTCCGCAATTAGACCAATCTAAAAGTGCGAGTCACCAAATTTTCAATAGACCTGAGACACATCCTTTTGTCTTGGATACTTATTGCGCAGCAGGTTTGCCGAATGCTATCGTCAGTAAATACATTGAACAACCATTCTTGACATGCGGATCATGAATGCAAAAACCACCTTAGTTTTTTGGTCTATATAAATATCGCTCCCGTTGATGACATAGCTAGGCCGGACGTGCAGTTGCATGGAATTGATGACCAGTACTTAATGGTTGTTTACTAGTTTGAGCGCCTTCAGTCCGTGTGTGGTCAGCCGATTTGCTACCTGTTCACTCTGGCAACTCACCCACCACCAACAGTCTAACTCTGAATTAATTATGGAGGAACCACCATGGGCTCACTAATACCACCGCCACTGCCCTTCCTCGATGGGGCCGCCGCATGAACTGTCCTAGGTAGCGCATTCCTCCTGGGCCCAGGTGGTGGCTGGTCATCTAAGACTTACACACCGCTTCATTGACATCCACTCTGAATGCTACATCATGGTAATGTAGCTCCTGTTCGAGTCCTGCCCTGTCATTATCAACTCACAGTCCCTGGAGATAGTCAATAGATAGCTAGCTTCTGTTCGAATCCTGCTTGAGCTGATCTCCATGTAAAAACGATTTATTGGTCCAACAATATGTTGGGACAAACCCAAGAAAAACCTATGTCTCTCTCCCTCTCACATTCTGAAGAACGGAGGTGGAAGAAGAAGAGAAGCACACTGGATTTTTTCAGGCGACGAACGCCATATGCTGCATGAACGGCCTCATCTTTTTTCAACTGGGCACATAGTCGGCTCGGTAGCACACCGTGTGGATCAGTACAAGGAATGGGAGGGGTTTTATACCCGGTGCACACTGTGGATGGATAAGTATGGGCTGTGCAATCGCAATCCATTGATCGGTGCACCAGGCACGTATATATGAGTACAGAGGGGGGCCACAACCTCGACTATACAGAGTAACTAGGAGGTTAGCCCAATACACAATATACATGTACACAACATACTCAACACCCTCCCACAGTCGAAGCGGCGCCAGTGACACAGAGACTGGAACGGAACTCCTCGAAGGTGGAAGTCGACAGTCCCTTCATCATCACATCAGCGAACTGTTGCGCAATCAGAACATGGAGGACCCGAATACGTCCAAGGGCCATCTGCTCGCGCACAAAGTGAATGTCCAGCTGAATGTGCTTAGTCCGGCGATGATGAACCGGGTTGGCGGAAAGGTACACCGCAGAGATGTTGTCGCAGTAGACAACCGTAGCATGGGAGACATCATGATGCAGCTCCTGAAGTAACTGTCGTAGTCAGGTGCACTCGGCAACAACGTTAGCCACAACTAGGTACTCAGCCTCCACGTTGGAGCGCGAGACCGTAGGTTGTCGCTTGGACGAGCACGAGACGAGTGAAGGACCGAGGTGAACGCAGTAGCCAGAGGTGGACCGACGGGTGTCGCGGCAGCCAGCCCAGTCCGCGTCGGAATAGGCCACCATCTCCAGAGAAGTGGATGCCGTGAGGGTGAGCCCAAGAGCCATCGTTCCACAAATGTAACCGAGGATCCTCTTCACGAGGGTCCAATGGGAGTCACGAGGGACGTGCATGTGGAGACACACCTGCTGAACTGCATACTGTAGATCCGGTTGGGTGATAGTCAGATACTGAAGAGCACCGACAATTGACCGGTAAAAGGGAGCATCCGACGCTGGCGAGCCCTCAAGAGCAGAAACCTTGGCCTTTGATAAATAGGAGTAGCAACAGGGTGACAATTGAGCATGCCAACACACTCAAGGAGCTCGTGCGCAACTTCTTCTATGAAGAAACAAGCCGTCCGGTCACCGAACAACCTCATTGCCAGGGAAATAATGTAGAGCGCCCAAGTCCTTGATTGCGAACTCGTCACGCAACCGAAGAGTAATCTGTTGAAGAAGAGTTGCGGAGGAGGCTACCATGATGATGTCGTCGACGTAGAGGAGCAAATATGCAGTCGTGTCACCGCGGTGATAGACAAACAGTGAGGCATCCGAGCGAGTGACGCTGAAGCCCAGTGTTTGAAGAAACCCGGTGATCCACTGGTTCCAGGCGCGAAGCGCTTGTTTGAGCCCGTAGAGAGACCGGGACAGCAAACACGCATGCCCAGGAAGAGGTGCATCGACAAAACCGGTGGGCTGCTCACAATAAGCCTGCTCCTCAAGGTGGGCATGGAGGAAAGCGTTGGAGACATACATCTGATGAACTGGTCAGCCTCGGGACACCGCAAGCTGGAGGACGGTGCGGATCATGCACGGTCTGATAACCGGTGCAAACATCTCGGTGAAGTCAACTCCAGCGCGCTGCCGAAAACCGCGGACCACCCAACGAGCCTTGTAGCACTCAAGTGTACCATCCGAGCGGGTCTTGTGTTGAAAGGCCCACTTGCCGCTGATGACTTTGGCGCGGGAAGGCTGTGGAACCAGTGTCCAGGTGCGGTTCTGCTGGAGAGCGTCGAACTCTTCCTGCATCGCGGCAAGCTGGTGAGGATCACGGAGGGCTGCGCGAGCGGACACAGGAATAGGGGACGGCTCCGCGGTGGAAGTGGCGAGGAGGTACTCGTCGCTCGAGTACCGCAGACCCGGACTGTGAACTCCGGCTCAGGCCCGTGTGACGGGGCGAGACGGCAACGCCGGGACGTCCGGCAAGGCGGGCAGTGAGACGGCCGTCGAAGCAACCAGCGAGGCGGCCGGCGATGCGGCCGGCGAGGCGCCCGGCGTGGTAGCCGGCGAGGCCGCGGCACTCGAGTCCGCGTCGCCCGAGGCGGGGGCGGCGGGTGAAGAGGGGGTGCTGGCCGAGGCGTCGGGGCCCGCCGAGGACGCCGAAGAGGAGGGCGCCGACGTGGGGGCGCGAGGCGCAGCTCGTCCCACGACGCGAGGACCGCCGAAGCCCGGAGGCGTCCGAGGGCCGAGCTGTGCCGTCCACGTGACGGAGTCGCTGAAGGGCCGCCGGTGGCCGCCGGCGACGGGGCGACGAGAGGTACCTGCTGGTGAAACGGAAACACCTTCTTAAAAAATAAACGTGTCGGAAGGTGAAAACATGATGTGAGAATGGGGTGACAAGTATGGCTCTTGAATCAAATGCCCATCCCGTCTCAGTCAAAGAGTCAAGTGACCCAGTTGAGACAGAACTAGTTAACCGGTTTCGTTGTTTAGAAGTTTCGTGTTGGAAGTGACATTTGATGTGTGGTTACTGGAATGAGTGAATAATACATGAAATTTTGGTTCTATGCTGTTATTTTCTTTAGCACTCCCTCCGTTCCTTATCAAGTGTCGATGTTTTAGTACTAAATCAGCGATATTTGATATGGAACGGAGCGACTATTAGTGATTTATTGCGATAGGATGGCATCCACTATATTGGACACTCCCTGAACTACGGGGCCACAATGGCTGAAACATGTTCATGGTCTACTCATGCAGCAGAATCCAACAAGAGCAACTAAGGTTCGCTTGATGATGGTGGCCACACCATGTTCTTGAAATCCGAACATATATTCTCGCAGAAAAAAAAACTGAACATATACACGTTATTATTACTAGTCATCAACCCGTGCATCTGCACGGGCTAGTTATTCGTATGGCAGGCCAAGATAAAATTTTATTCGTATATTCATTTAATACACAAATATTTACATATTTAACATAGAAAAATTAAGAAATCGAACAATCAAATATTAGTGAAAATATTAGAACTTTTCTTACCACATCAAATGTTTGAGATATTGGTTGACCATTTGCATAGATTTATCATATTCAGGGAAGTACATAAGTAAATCGAAAACTAAATTCAGGAAAAAAACTGTGACTTTGGACCTACTCTAAATCACATATTCTGACAGTGAGCATCATATGTCAACATGAGCCATGCAATCCTTGCTTTATCTGATTTTTAAGAAATCTGTGTCTATTTCACCATATATTTCGGCCTAATATTATTAATAAGCTGTGCGGATCGGGTGGACCATCTGCATAAGAGATGACAAAGCTAGTAAAAAGTGAGGTAATAATGCTAAAGTGGAGCCACAGTCAGTAGATACTAACTGGAAACAACACTCAGTTTGCCGAGCAATGTGATTTTCCTAGAGCAATCTAAAGCGTACACCTATCAACCCAGTGAGACAAAAGTAAACCAATGATTTATTTGTATATGTATTATAATTACGCTCCACCATTGTATG
>NW_025226323.1:0-3505 GCF_018294505.1 Triticum aestivum | reverse complement strand
TACTAGTTTATTTTTAGTAAGTACTATTTTATTTTATTTATAGTAAGTGCTTAATATATAGTTGAACTAGCTAGTTGATTTAATAAACTAATTTATTTTACTATATATAGAAGTAGTTTGTAGTAAGTGCTACTTTATTTATTTATAGTAAGTGCTACTTTATTTATTTATAGTAACTGCTACTTTGTTTTTAGTAAGTACTACTTTATTTATTTATAGTAAGTGCTTAGTAGTTGAACTAGATAGTTGATTTAATTAATAAAACTACTTTATTTAACTATATATAGAAGTAGTTCCCGCATCGACGTCGGCGATGCCTATCCCGCATCCTCGTCGTCGTCGACTCGGCGGTGGAGGCCTGCTTGATCAGGGCCATGTTCGGGACTGGGCTCCGCCAGGCTGGTATTGGGAGGTGCTACCTTCCGGGGGATGTAGGTTGGTGAGGAGACAACCCATTGTTGACCCAATCCTTGTTTAGTGGCGGTCGCGTGGGCCAGTGACGGTGCTGAGGCTTCCGTACACCGCGGAGGTGGTACGTCACCGTGTCAGCGAGCAGGACGAGCACGTCCGTCCCTACATGGTTGCATTGGAGGGTAGGTTCGATAATACCTGGCAGGTTCTTCAGGGATCTCACTGGAGCTATACAAAAGTTTCGTGAACATGTATCTTGGTTCTACACTTGAACATTTTTTAATATATGCAAACAATTATGTTGCAACTTATGAACATTTTTTAATCTGGATGAAGGATTTTCCTGCAACCCATGTACATTTCTTAATATGCATGAAAGTATTTTCCGTGATGGTAACTGACATAGTAAGAACACATCTTTGAAGTGGGAGTTAATCTGGAGGAGAATCGCTCAACTAGTGAGCATGTGCTCAGATTGTCTGGGTACTTCAATTGCTTGAATCAAGTGGGAGTTAATCTTCCAGATAAGATAGTGATTGACAGAATTCTCTAGTCACCATCACTAAGTTACTAGAACTTCGTGATGAACTATAGTATGCAAGGGATGACGAAAACAATTCCCAAGCTCTTCGCGATGAAAAAATCGGCGAAGGTAGAAATCAAAGAAAAACATCAAAGTGTTGATGGTGGACAAGATCACTAGTTTCAAGAAAAAGGGCAAAGGGAAGAAGGGGTACTTCAAGAAGAACAGCAAGCAAGTTGCTGCTCAAGTGAAGAAGCCCAAGTCTGGACCTAAGCCTAAGACTAAGTGATTCTACTGCAAAGGGACTGGTCACTGGAAGTGGAACTACCCCAAGTATTTGGCGGATAAGAAGGATGGAAAAGTGAACATAGGTATATTTGATATACATGCTATTGATGTGTACTTTACTAGTGATTATAGCAACCCCTTGGTATTTGATACTAGTTCAGTTGCTAAGAGTAGTAACTCGAAACGGGAGTTGCAGAATAAACAGAAACTAGTTGAGGGTGAGGTGACGATGAATGTTGGAAGTAGTTCCAAGATTGATATGATCATCATCGCACACTCCCTATACTTTCGGGATTAGTGTTGAACCTAAATAAATGTTATTTGGCGTTTGCATTGAGCATGAATATGATTTGATCATGTTTATTGCGATACGGTTATTCATTTAAAGATAGAGAATAATTGTTATTCTGTTTACATGAATAAGACTTACGATGGTTATACACCCAATGAAAATAGTTTGTTGGATCTCGATCATAGTGATACACATATTCATAATATTGATGCCAAAAGATGCAAAGTTAATAATGATAGTGCAACTTATTTGTGGCACTGCCGCTTGGGTCATATCGGTGTAAAGCGCATGAAGAAACTCCATAAAGATGGATTTTCGGAATCACGTGGTTATGAATCATTTGATGCTTGTGAACCGTGCCTTTTGGGCAAGATGACTAAAACTCCGTTCTCCGGAACAATGGAACAAGCTACTGACTTATTGGAAATAATACATACCGATGTATGCGATCCAATGAGTGTTGATGCTCGTGGCATGTATCGTTATTTTCTGACCTTCACAAGATGATTTGAGCAGATATGGGTATATCTACTTGATGAAACATAAGTCTGAAATAGTTGAAAAGTTCAAAGAATTTCAGAGTGAAGTGGAAAAATCATCGTAACAAGAAAATAAAGTTTCTGCGATCTGATCGCGGAGACGAATATTTGAGTTATGAGTTTGGTCTTCAATTAAAACAATGTGGAATAGTTTCACAGCTCACGCCACCTGGAACACCACAATGTTATGGTGTGTCCGAACGTCGTAACCGCACTTTATTGGATATGGTGCGATCTATGATGTCTCTTACTGATTTACCATTATCGTTTTGGGGTTATGCATTAGAGACAGCTGCATTCACGTTAAAAGGGCACCATCTAAATCCGTTGAGACGACATCGTATGAACTATGGTTTAGAAGTAAACCTAAGCTGTCGTTTCTTAAAGTTTGGAGTTGCGATGCTTATATGAAAAAGGTTTTCAACCTGATAAGCTCGAACCCAAATCGGAGAAGTGCGTCTTCATAGAATACCCAAAGGAAACTGTTGGGTACTCCTTCTATCACAAATCCAAAGGCAAAATATTCGTTGCTAAGAATGGATCCTTTCTAGAGAAGGAGTTTCTCTCCAAAGAAGTGAGTGGGAGGAAAGTAGAACTTGATGAGGTAACTGTACCTGCTCCCTTATTGGAAATTAGTTCATCACAGAAATCTGTTCCTGTGACTACTACACCAATTAGTGAGGAAGTTAATAATGATGATCATGAAACTTCAGATTAAGTTACTACAGAACCTCGTAGGTCTTACAGAGTAAGATCCGCACCAGAGTGGTACGGTAATCCTGTTCTGGAAGTTATGTTACTAGACCATAACGAACCTACGAACTATGAAGAACCGATGGTGAGCCCAGATTCCGCAAAATGGCTTGAGGCCATGAGATCTGAGATAAGATCCATGTATGAAAACAAAGTATGGACTTTGATTGACTTGCCCAATGATCGGCGAGAGATTGAGATTAAATGGATCTTCAAGAGGAAGACGGACGCTGATAGTATTACTACCTACAAAGCTAGAATTGTCGCAAAAGGTTTTCGACAAGTTCAAGATGTTGACTACGATGAGAGTTTTTCACTCGTATCTATGCTTAAGTCTGTCTGAATCATGTTAGCAATTGCCGCATTTTATGAAATCTGGCAAATGGATAAACAAAATTGCATTCCTTAATGGTTTTCTTAAAGAAGAGTTGTATATGATGCAACCAGAAGGTTTTGTCAATCCTAAAGGTACTAACAAATTGTGCAAGCTCCAGCGATCCATCTATGGACTGGTGCAAGCATCTCGGAGTTGGAATATATGCTTTGATGAGTTGATCAAAGCATATGGTTTTATACAGACTTTTGAAGAAGCCTGTATTTACAAGAAAGTGAGTGGGAGCTCTGTAGCATTTCTAATATTATATGTGGATGACATATTGTTCATTGGAAATGATATGGAAATTCTGGATAGCATGAAAG
>NW_025226322.1:0-1552 GCF_018294505.1 Triticum aestivum | reverse complement strand
TGGCCCATATTTTCAAGTACAATCAACACAAAACGCATATTATTTGCCCCCGGCACATTGCCTCCCTAGAATTAGCCCAAGCTTCGCCATTGCCTTTGCGCTTGGCTCTGTTGTGCCAATCATGTTATACTAATATAAAGCAGTGACCTAAGTCTGCTTCTGCAACTTACGTCTCCTGCTATCACATGGAAGAAACGATGGTCGGATCAGTTCAGCCACCATGTCCCAGAAATTGAGGCAAAACCGGTAATGGGAGCATGTGCTAGATCATGCGGTTGGTTGGGCTAGTTGTAGGTAAGCGCTAATTGTCTAAGATAACTCATGGCCATGGTGTAGAGCAGCGCAGCGGGTAGCGAATGTGCATCGGTGTCGATGCATACACAATTGTACGCGGACGAGCGATGGTGGGGCAAGTGGCGATGGTGGGGGCCAGGGATAGGGCACTAGCCAAGCATTGATGATGTGGTGAGAGGAAGATGGATGGGTTGGTATGGTGCACGGTGACCGCGAGGAGGATGACCAGTTTGATTGGTTGAAGACATAGAAATTCCAAATAAATAAGAATTGACTAAAATGCCCTGTACATCAACCATTGGATTGATTAATACTCCCTATGTTCCTTTATATAAGTTGTATTTGTTTTTTCAAAAGTCAAATCAGTGCATGTTTGACCGAATTTCTAGAAAAATATATCAATATACATAATATGAAATTTATATCATTAGATACATCATGAAAAGTAGTTCCATATTTTATCTATTAGGTATTCCAAATGTTGCCGTTTTATTCTACACTAGTAGAAAATAAACCTTTCGTCCAGAGCAATAGGCCTGGCTTTGTTTGGGCCCGGGACTAATTATCTCATTAGTCCTGGTCCGAGCCGGCCACCACTAGTCCCGGTTAGTTTGTGGCCTCTAGTCCCGGTTGGTGAGACCAATCAGGATTAAAGGGGTGGTGGTAGGCTGGCGTCAGGCTGGGGGCCCTGCGAGCCCCTTTAGTCCCGGTTTCTATCAAAAACCAGGACTAAAGACATCCCTATATAAACCACTAGCCCGAGCTCGAGCTCACCCTCTCTGTTTTCTCCTTTCTCTCCTCTCTGTTCTTCCCCTAGCTCGAGCTCATCCTCTATTTGTTGCCCAGATTTGTCAAGATTTGAGGCAGCCCATCAATCCAAGTGTTTAAAAGGTTAGCAACTTTTTCCTTTCATCTCTCATTGCTACTTTAGCTAGTTTCATGCTCTATAAGTATAGTCATTTGTGGGTTTTGGTTTGGGAGTAATTATGTGGGAGTTTATGTGATTTATATGCAATTCGAGCTCAAATTAACTTCTCAGTTTGCATATGTGTAGGTGTGGTTTACCTAATGCCTTCCTGTCCTCACCACTGTCGATGGCCTGCGTCATCCCATTGTCGGCACCACCTTGGTGAGGCTCCCGTTCTTATCCTTTTCATGAAAAAATATATTATTTGTATGATTTAGATAGTTCTTGTATAATTTTCTTACTTGTATGATTGTTTGTTATACATAGTGACATGGTTTTTATATCCATCCC
>NW_025226321.1:0-1770 GCF_018294505.1 Triticum aestivum | reverse complement strand
GCGAGAAGACCTGTAGCCACCCCTCAACTATTCAAAAAGAACAATGATGCATCACCTCGTTCAGTGAACAAGTTTGAATGTTCGCACTAGGACCAAGATGAGAAGAACGGTAGCAACCTGTCTAGCAATATGAAATGCAATGTCTTTTGTAAAAAGGAAGATAGATCTCAAGATATTAATCCTAGCTTGTACGAACAATATAAAGCCACACTCCAAACATGAGTTCTGAAAGAAAAAAGTAGCCAAAACATACACACCGAAAGAATTGATGGATGACACATATGGCATTTGTTTAAAACTTTGGATACGCCAAGGTTCTGAGCATCGACTGGCATATCGGTACCGATGTTGATCGGGCGTATCGATTGTATCTCTGATGCATCGTCCAATATGTTAGCCCATATTGCTCGGTTTGAGATTCTGGTTCATCATACAATTGGATGGAAGAATTACACGTTCATAGATTTGTCGATTCTAGGATTTAATACCTGATTTTAGTAGTGACAAGTGTTGAACCCGCCTTCTAGACTCTATAAAATTCTTTACAGAGGGAGTCCTCATTAATTTAGTGTAATCTTTCACATATTTTTTATGACAAAGTTGTCAAAACTTTGAACTATAATCGATGGGTGGCTATTGTTCTATACCATACTTGTTGCACAAAGACGTCACATGCATTGGTTTTTGATACTTGAAAAGTCAACAGTTCAATCTATATGGTCTATATATCATTGATGAAATAACTACACGTTTGTAGATTTGTGAATTGGTCAGATTTAATGCCTGATTCAATAATGAGACGTGTAAAACACACTTTCTAGTTCATAAAAGACGTGTAATGTTGTTATGATATTTACTATTCTTGCATATTCATTTAGTGTATTTTCACATAGTTTGTGCAAAGCTGACAAAACTTTGATAGTTCGAGGGCGGTTATTATTTTATTTTATTTTGCGAATGGGGCGGTTATAATTTTAAACCATACTTATAGCACAAAGGTTTCATGGGCATTATCTTTTTTTTTTTGAAAAATCAGGCGACTCAATATATATGAATTTGGTATTCACTTGTTATAAGCTTGGTTATTGTCAAATTCTTATGATAGGCGTTCATGGAAATAGTCAGGACATGAATTCAATGTAAAACAGTGTTGATCTAATGAAAGTTTGACAAGCGACTAGATAGCTTGAGAGTGGGATTTGCTCCTCCGACGATGGAGCGATAGTCTTAGGGGCCTCTCGGTGTGATGGCATCAATCATCATCTAGCCAAACACAAGTGACAATGGTTTGGGGATGCCGGAACACAATATCGAGAAAGAAGAACAAAACCGGTAACAAGGATTTCGGTATAGTGAGCATAGTGATGACTCAGAAGGATACCGATACATCTGGGGTTTTGTGTGGCACCACGAATCTAAGGAAACATCACATGATAACCAAAGGTTCACTCTAATATCATTCGTGTGCTCATAAGGATTGATACATACGTCCACGGTCCCGCTGTCTATCATTGAATGAATGGTTTCGTTCATGTCTATGAGTTACCAAACCTACGGGGTCACAAGTTTAAGGCATTCACAATCTACTGAGTGTTAGTAAGACAGGAGTCATGAGAATATATTTGTGAAATTATTTCATGAATATTCGGAATAGTTCCGAGGGGATCCGAAAGCGTTTTTGGCTCATCAGAAGGGTTTCGGAGAGTACCGGGTATTACAAATAAATTATATATATATATATATATATATATATATATATATATATATATA
>NW_025226320.1:0-2602 GCF_018294505.1 Triticum aestivum | reverse complement strand
GCTATTACCAGCGCTGAGCTTCACAGATAAGCACCATTGTGAAATCGGCAAAGAGCCGCTGCCGAGCCTCCCCTGCCCGCTCTGACTCCGACATCGACATGAATATTTTCGTAGCCCATCGGCGGGGCCTTCTGGCGTGTGGCCTGGCTATAGGTGCACCCCCTTGCAGCCCCTCCTGTAATGGTGATGGCTCCATTCTCGGACAGAACGGAAAGCTCCTGTATGAAGCTTCTGACGAACAAATGAGTAGCTCGAGGGGTTTGAAAGATATGCTCATGAATGGTTTTGCGTCTAGCTGTCCAAATTGCCAAGAGTGTGACCGCCACCATTATGAACTGATCATGCGATAAGGAATCAATGAGTGTAAACAGCCACTGTTTTGCCTTGGTCTCATTGGTATTCACTAGTTGACTGGCTAGCTCGTCATCGACCAGTGCCCAGGTGCACCTTGACGTTGTGCAGTTGTTTAGGGAGTGTTTCCAAGAGTCTGGGATGCCACACATTCCGCACAGGGGTGAATCCACCATGTGTCTGGATGCTCGGACATCTTCAGTTGGCAGCGACTGCTTTGAGAGCCTCCAAAGAAACATTCTGACTTTTCCGGGAACTTTAATCTTCCACATATTCTTCCATTGGGTCTCGCCGCCTGCCCCTGTGGATGGTCCGGCTACAGTCTCCAGCCATGTCTCTTTGCGCTGACGGGTCGCTACCAGCATACGATAAGCAGACTTGACCGAGAGGATTCCATTCCGTACCATCGACACTCTAGTCGTGGAAAACAAGCTGCGCGGGCTCCCGATGGATATGTGCGCGTTGCAAAGATCACTCCCATCTTCTCAGTTTATTATGATCACTGTATGTGCATCACTTGTCGCAACCTGTGAGTTCTCCATTTTCCATAAATCCGTTTATTCAAAATGTTTTATTTCTAAAATCGTTCGTCCAAATCTTGAACCATTTTAACCAGTTGATTCCTCACGTCATGATTTTGAAAACTGGATCCCATCTTGATAGCTTTTGACAAAGAACAAAATCCATGAAAAAAACTGCTGGAAAAAACCCAGACGAAAAAACCCAAAACGGAAGCATGTTTGTTTCCCTTTCTGGACGCCGTTTTTCGGCCGTGCCTCTCGTGGAAGCAAATCCGTGCCTCTCGCGGAAGCAAAACTGTTCTTCTCGAGGAAGGAAAATAAAAAAACATATCTTTTTTTCATTTCTGAGATACACGGTCGTGCCTCTCAGGGAAGCCAAACCGTGCCTCTCGCGGATGCAAAACCATTCCTCCCCCCAAAAGAAAAAAGTATTTTTTTTTTCGAAAGGCACAGGCATGCCTCTCGTGGAAGCAAAACCCTGCCTCTCGCAAAAGCAAAACCATGCCCCTCGCAGAAGAAAAAGAAAAAAGAGAATGTGTTTTTTTTTTCCTTTTTGAGAGGCATGGTCGTGCCTTTCCCGAAAGCAAAACTGTACCTCTCGCGGAAGCTAGACCGTGCCTCTCATGGAAGAAAAAACACATTTTTTCGCGCAATATTTTCTAATTTTTTCGAAAAGCTAAGAAAGACCGGTGAAAACCCGAAAGGCCAAAAAACATTTAAAAAGCCGAAATGCGTGCGGAAAGTAAATAAAAAAACAAAATTTACGGAGCACCCAGAACACGACACGTGGTAGTGGCTGAGAGCGCGCCAAGTGACACAATCACAGCTCACCCCAAGTAATTGTTGGGAGGGTCCCGAAGGAGCACTCCTTAATTAGAGTAGACTCGTATGTTCTCGATCAGCCGGCTCAAATCTCATGGCCATTTGGGCTACTAAACGTGTCCCTGTTCACCATTGGTGCAACAATGCTTAGGAATTAAATTCCAAAACTACAGCCATCGTAAAAGCATTTAGAGCCGGAATCTCTCAAACATCCGCAGACGCGACTAGCCGCATTTGATGACAGTGACTGGTCACGCCTCATATTAGCTACTCTACATCTGAGATTCTCATATTTCAACCCCTAAATCCATATAAAGTATGTAAAAGAAATCCTACGTACTACACAAGCAAAGGATCGTCATCAGAGATGTCCACGACTTTGATGCCAGGAGCTGGGTGGATGGGCCCGTAGGAGGGCTCCATATCATCCTCCTCCCGCTGGACCTCATCCATGTAGGCGAGCATCTCCTCCTCCATGGTGTGCTCCGTCTTCATGTCCTGCCGGCGACGGAGCCAGTTCCGCATCCCCAGCGTCCCCCACATTCTCCTCCGGCTCCTCCTCCTCCTCCAACTCCTCCTCCGGATCCACTACATCCGGAGGTAGCCCGGGGCGATCCAGGCTTCGAGCCTTACCCAGATCTACTCAAGGAGTTGCAGCCCGCGGTCGGGGAGTGGAGAGTGGTGACGGCGGACGGGGAGTGAAAAGTGGCGGCGGCGGACGAGCGGAGGGAAATGTGGAGGGTGAGGGTTTCAGTGTCGTTGGTCGGCTTAAATACCTGGGCTAGACACTAAACGGCCCGCTGGAGAGGCGCCACATGGTGACATCGGTCTAACAAAGGAGACGAGCTTCAGACCACCGGGATTCCGGGCGATTCCGCATTGGACCCCGACGTCGGTCCGGTGTGGCC
>NW_025226319.1:0-2819 GCF_018294505.1 Triticum aestivum | reverse complement strand
CCCTCACATAGTAAAAGGTCTACAGGATTAGATTTGCTGCCCTCACATAGTAAAGGGTCTCCAGGCTTAGATTTGCTGCCCTCACATAGTAAAAGGTCTCCAGGAGTAGGTTTGCTGCCCTCACATAGCATGAACAAACTCGGCATCACCACTTTATGCCTCCTTATAGGTATATTGTGCTGATGTGTCCACTGTTGCATGCCCTTATACCAACCTTTTATTGTTGTTAATGTAAGGGCGCATATAAAATGAAGCGATCACACTGTTACCTTAGGGACATGTCTAACCAGTGTTATTGTTAATCTAATGCCTCCAGTGATAAGATGCAATTAAACTGTGTTACAAATGGCACTCCTGCTGTTTTCCCCAGTATGATAAGTAAGTTGCTCCTTTACGCTGCAGAGTGTCCTGGTGTCCCCACGGTCCCATGCCTTTAAATCAACTCTTTAGCTGCTGTTGATTTACTGTGTCTGGTAAACAAGCAATGCCACCATTAAAGTAATCCCATATTTGAGGAATCTCATTGTAGATCGTAATGCATGCTTCTGGTAACATGAAGCATTGCTGACATTTTAAAATTTCTACTGTCCTTGTGTGATTGCCATGAACATAATTAAGATGCTTCTTTTCATTTTGTATGTGTTTCGTATATTCTTATTGACCAGAAATTGTTTACTTTCTATCTTTTTGTGCAGATAGGGATATTCATTTCACCTTGTTGCTATAGTGACCTTTTGGTGAACTGCACAAAACATTTTTTCTGGAATGAGTGTCTTGTGCAGTTCAACTAAAATGTCACGTGGGCAACATCTCTCAATTTTGGTGGAATTGCACAAAATGGTGATTGGAGTTTCAAAAATCTCCGTCAAGTTCTGTCGCTAATCTCGTGCGACATTTTATTAGCCTTTGCAAGATGGAGCCGTCACTGTTGCCACAATGGCACTTTATTTTAGTGGAACTGCACAAAAGGATAAGAAAATTATAGTTGCACCTTACATGAGCCGGACAGCCAACCTTAATGTTCCTCAATTTTAGTGCAACTACTAAAGAAGAACCTGCCAGCTCAAAAGAGCAAGTACTTATTGCTAGCTGAATGATGCAATCTTTGCTTCATTTCAGTTGAACTGCAGAAAAAGGCGCATGAATTGAATCATGGAACTCCAGGCAGACCTCATCCAAGTAGAGCTGGGGGTTGACTTCAAGGAGGTCGCTATTAAAGCGAAATCATGCTCTCATGTCTCCTTGTTTGTCTGTGCAAACAGGAATACTCAACTACAGATGTTGTGATGGTCAAGAGCATTCGCCAAGTTCTTCGATTGTATGACATGGCTAGCCAAGATGGATTTAATCCCGATATTCACTTTATCAAAAGGCTCTAATGGGTTGGGTCTGAATCTTGCAAGCTGGGAATCAGTGAGATGTGTAGGCATCTTTGTTGTACTTATTATTTGAATCTTATTTGTTGGTTCTGAATCTTGCAACCCGGGAATCAATGAGATGTGTAGGCATCTTTGTTGTACTTATTATTTGGATCTTATTTGTTGGTTCTGAAACTTGCAAGCTGGGAAACACGGCATGATGATGAACAGGACAACAACCATAACAAACAGTTCAAACTTGGTAGTATTATCTTTATGAAAGTGCAACAAATGTGCTGATCTTGTGCGTCCTGAGAATAATAATTCTAATTGTTTTTCATGTTGATCCTGTGGCACTGATAGAACGAGCGAATGCATTGCTTGTTTTAAGTATAAATTTCTATTAAAGGTAATTAAATTTAAGTAAAGTGACCACTAACTCCTGTTATTACAGTACCAATACAGACCCGCTCATGAACCGACGTGTGGCTAGAGTAGGTTTCTTAATGGAGGCGTTTCAACGCGCCGAGGGTGCATCTTCTGCCGGGCGTGCTGCGGACGAGGGAGGGGTAGTAACTATTGTCGCCTGTACACACTCTGCTTACTGTTGAATACAGTTCCCCTAGAGCTGAAAAACAAACTGCTGCTGCCGCCTACACACTCGTTCACTTGAAGATAATCCAATGGCGATCCGAGGGGTGAGCCTCCTGGATATGGACTTCATCAAGGAGTTGCCCTTTGAGTTCGACATTCACTCCTATGGCTGCACCAAGTTGAATGTGATGTACACCAGCGATACGGACTCGGTGAAGCTCTGCCTCGCCTCAGTCCTATGGCTGCACCAGGTTCTGGAGAATTCGCCCATTTCATCGGCAGTGCCGACTGCACCTTCTCTACGGTGGAGAGAAGGAAGAATGCAACGATTTGGCCATCTAGTGCAACAAGCTTGTCGACATCCATAAGCAATAAAAGATCATCAGCAACCGGCAGGAGAAGGACTCCGTGATTGACCTCGCTGAGACCATCATCGACCCCTGATACGCCAACATGAAAGAAGACGACCTAAACACGTGGGAGGTATCTATGAATCTAGCCTACATAACCTACGCGATCAAGGATGCATACGCATGCTACGACATGTACAGGCAGATCTTGGACATGAGGGCGTGTCTGCTTCCCGTAACCGACGAGTACACGGACAGCCGCAGCGTCATGATCAAGCGTGCCGGGAAGGTCTAGGTGTTGTACTTTATCTGTTTATAAGCACCTTTATCATCTGATTGTTTCATGCATTAGCCAATGTGTCGTAATTATCTATTTTGTCTGAAATATTTCTTTTAAGAACCCATTCACCTGATTGCTTTTTTAGTGACTATTTGCTTATGTATGTAAACTAGTTCACTTGTCCGTAAAAAAAACTAGTTCACTCGGCTGTCATGCTTTGAATCTCCTTCCTCCCAA
>NW_025226318.1:0-2942 GCF_018294505.1 Triticum aestivum | reverse complement strand
CATTAATTCTTAGTATGTTTTAAGTTGGTTGTTGGATATATGACATTATATATCTACCAATATTGGGCTCAGTTAGTAGCTATTTATTAAGATAGTGTGACTTTTAGTGCATGGATCATGGATGAATGCCACTATCTTTTTTTTGCTGGAATGCCACTATCTTGTATTGGCTGGAATGCAAGTAGATACTTTACTAGAGAATTATTATGCGTCTCTCGTGCACTCGAACAAGTCATTCTTTTGGAAAGACTGCTACCTAGTTACAACCCATGGAGTATACACGCATGTTTAACTTAAATTAACGCATGAATAATCCATGGTTCAAGCATTTGGGAAATGATATATATAAATAAGTGAGTAACATATACATAATTCGACTAAAGTAGTATAAACAACTACTCCCTCCGTTTGGAATTACTTGTCACAAAAATGGATGTATCTACAACTAAAATACATCTAGATACATTCATTTCTTGGACGAGTAATTCCGAACGGAGGGAGTAACATATTATTTGTGTGCATAAGTTTTCACAAGACCATATGATGTAGTAATTTTGTTGTCACTATATATTCTTATGTTTCGTCAAAATAATCAATCTTTGTTGGGAAACAAGACACCACATATTAAAGGTCTCCAATGATTATAGATAATATTCCATCAAATAGGACTTTGAACATTTGAAGGTTTTTCGTTTGCGTTGCAAAATGTAATAATTGACGATGAATATAACAGACTTGTTCATGATATTCACTACAATATGCAAGCAAGCGTGCATACATGAATGCAGGTGATAGTAAGTGAAAGAATTGTGCGTGCCACTCGATGCAGATGATTGGATGACATTAGGGCATAGAAAAAGAAATGGACGTCTCTTTTCCGATGCCTTTGGTTACCTAAAGCTTTAGGCTATGTTGTAACGATGTTGTGTCTCACAAATTGAAGAATTCCACTCATTTGTGGGCTATGTTCATCTCTGTCAATCATCTGTGATCTTTGTTTTGCAGTGACAGGGGCATCATGAGTACTGCTAGAGGCATCACGCTTGGAGCAAGCTACCAATGGCATTTATATACCAACATGGTTTACGATATAGCAATTAATTATAATACCTAAATTTGCATGGTGTTGGTAGCTTTATTCTTTATGTTTTTGTTTTTGACACTTGTTATACTTCTTAATAACTCAAGTGTGTGCACCCTCGGGTGTAGAGACCTGGAGAGTAGTTCTTCGACATCTTAAAAAAATACCACCACAAGTATTTTTGTTTTCTTTTGTTCATTTGCACTGAGATCCTCATGGTTAACTAGTTCCTTGGTTTGATTGGAAAAGTGTGTGTCCGTTCTTACACCTTCTATGTTGCTAATTCAATACAGATTAGCGAGGGAGGGGAAGGTGGAGGGTGCAGCGTGGACGCGGGAGGATCTTGAACCCTGGGGCGAGGGCGAGGGCGAGAGAGATCTGTGGGAGGGAGAGGGAAAGAGGGGGGAGACTGACCTATGCTGTGAAGACGACGACACTCAGATTCAGAGGTGAGAGTTGCGAGCTCTGGTAGCTTTGGGGATTTTCTTTCCTGCGGTTTATTGCGCCGATGAGAGTGAATGGGGCCGATTTCCAAGCCCAAACGGCCCTGCAACTTGAGCCCATTGATACCCTCAACAGTGACAATGTGTTCCTAAAAAATCCTCAAAAAATAACGTGCTCAAGAGCGGTGTGTCATGATAGCTCGGGCAACTTCCACGGCCCGACGACACTAGATAGTTAGTGTTAGGTACATCTATTCGAGGGACAATTTTGGGACAACCTTTTCCAGACGGAAGGAGTAGTTTGTAAGAAGGGACTCGTGTTCCTATGGTTCTATCACCCCAAGAGAGTCATTCAACATCGAGGGAGTTCAACAGTGTGTACAATCTTCAAGAACTTTGGTGAATACATCAGATGTGGCTAATGAGGTATTTCTAATTGGCTCAGGAACTTGAAGGACTTCGTGGGTAGGGAGAATTTAGCTGCGTCAGGTAGGTGATAGTCGATATGTAGCACCCTTCCTATTTTCTGAAGCATACAACAAGTCAGTACCCGTGTGTTTCCTGAAGCCTCATATTCCCTGATTGAATCCACAATCTTTATGTTTTTCTCTCCCATGGTTCTTGGCTCTAGACTAGAAATTATCTTTTCCTCATCACTAACATATTGGTAGCAAGAACAATTGTATCAACTAGTGGGCTTTCGAATGTGTTGTCGCTTCGTGGTGATGGAGCAATATATATGCATACGACATTGATTTCTAGCATGATTTAAATTGGTTGTTGGATATACATGCCATTATATATGTACCAATTCTATGTTACCAGTTAGTAGTTATTTACTAGGATGGTGTGACTTTTAGTGTATGAATCATGGATGAATGCCGCTATGATGTATTGACTAGAATGCAAGTAGAAACTTTACTAGAGAATTTGTGTGCATCTCTCACGCACTCAATTGAGCCATTCTTTCTATAGACCGCTACCTGGTCACAAGGCATAGACTATACACGCATATTTATCTTAAATTAAAGCCTGAATAAGCCATGGTTCAAACATCTTGGAGATGATATATAGAAATAATTGAGTAACATATACATATTTCAACCAAAGTAGTATAAACAATCAACAAATAATTTTTCTGCATAAGGTTTCACAAGACCATATGATGTATGTAATTAATTTTGCTGTCCTATATATTCTTATGTTTCGTCAAACTAATCAACCCTTGATGGGAACAAGACCGAAGGTTTTTCATTTGCATTACAAAATGTAATGATCGGTGATGAATATAACACACTTCTTCCTGATATTCACTACAATATGCAAGTGAGGTGCATACAAGAATGGACGTGATAGTGCTACCTCTTGAGCATTGCGTTGGATTTCCCCGAAGAGGAGAGGATGATGCAGCAAAGCAG
>NW_025226317.1:0-3565 GCF_018294505.1 Triticum aestivum | reverse complement strand
GGGTCTCGAACGCCTACTCGCGTATATGTACGGCCAGGGCTCGTGTACATGGCTGGGTTGGAACAGAGAAACAACGTCATCGTCTTGTTCATGGGGAGGCAACGGAATGTGTCGTGTTCATTGGGAGGCGACGAAACGCGTGGGAGCCAACTGGCTTGGACGGAACAACCGATGAAAACGAGGCCTAGCATACCGCAGAATGGAGGAAACGGCCTTGTATTCGACCGGCCACATTTGAAACGGGAACCTGTTCATCGGGAGGGGTTTGGCGTACCGCAAAACGGAGGAAACAGACTTGTGTTGGACCCCCTACGATCGAAACGGGGTCCTGTTGATCAGGAGGGGTGTGGCGTACCGCAAAACGGACGAAACGTACTTGTGTTGGAGCGCTACGGTCGAAACGGGGGTCCTGTTCATTGGGAGGGGTATGGCGTACTGCAAAACGGATGAAACGGATTTGTGTTGGAGCGCTACGGTCAAAACGGGGGTCTTGTTCATCGGGAGGGGTGTGGCGTACCGCAAAACGGGACTCCACAGGATACTGTTCATCTCCATCATCGACCTCTTCCAACCTCCACGGGATACTGTTCATCCACCATCGACCTTTTCCAGCCTCCACCTACGACTGTTCATCCACGGGCTCCTGTTCATCCAGCCTCCACCGCGCGCTACTCCACCGGCTACTGTTCAACCACCCCTCTCCACGGCCTCCTGTTCAACCAGCCCTCCATGGGCTACTGTTCATCCACCCCTCCACCGTCTACTATTCATCCAGCCCTCCACGCGGTCGTCCTGTTCATCTAGCCTTCCACGGGGTCCTGTTCATCCAGCCCCAACCGGCTCGATGGATCGGGGGCCTATTCATCTAGAGGCAACACCACGGGGTACTGTTCATCCACCCCCACTGGAAACTGTTCATCCCCCCCGAGCAATGCTCACTATTCATCCAAAGGCAGCATCGATCGGCTTCAGTTAGCAGCAGTAGCGAATGAATGGCTCGATCGGGCTCAATTAACAGCCATCGATCGATCGCTCGGGTTTAGTAACGCATAGCCTGCAGTGCAATCGCTCGGTTTCAGTAGGCGAACGCCTCGCTCGGGTTCAGTTAGAGCCTCCATGCATGAGAGAAACGCGCAAACCTCCGTGCATCGCTCGGCCCCGACCACCCACCGTAATCGGGAACACCCCGATATTTTCCTCGCTCTCGCTTCTACCATGGTTTTTTCCGTCATGGATGGCCCCAAGAATGTCATGCAGCTGCATCTCCGGTCCGCCCAGGATGGAAAGCCCATTTTCTGTCATGATCTTTTGTCATAGAAGTAGGATCCCACCACATCTATGATGATACTGGGTTTTGTCACAATTATCGTCATAGAAGTGTCATAAGTAAGACAGAAAAAATTCGTTCGTCCCAAAATGTCATGGATGTGTCTTTTTTTTTGTAGTGAATAAAAATTTACGATGACTTTTCATGGACCAAAAAGAACTCGGAAGACTTGGAGAGAGGGCCAGAAGAGTCCCGAGGAGGCCACAAGCCTCTAGGGCGTGCCCCCGGGGGGGGGGGGAGGGCTGGCTTGTGGGCCCCTCGGGAGTCCCCTAACCACAATTCCAGCTCTATATATTCTCATATATTCTCCAAACATTAGAAGTGTCAACCAAATTACAATTCCAGCTCTACATCCACCTTGCTACCCTTCCAATGAAGCGTGAGTACTTTACCACATACCTAAGGGTCCATAGCTAGTAGCTAGATGGCTTCTTCTCTCCCTCTCTCTCTTTGATCTTCAATACAATGTTCTCCTCGATTTTCTTGGGGTTCTATCTGATGTAATCTTCTTTTGCGGTGTGTTTGTTAAGATCCGATGAATTGTGGATTTATTATCAGATTATCTATGAATATTATGAGTCTTCTGTGAACACTTTTATGCATGATTATGATATCTTTGTATTTCTCTTCAAACTATCGGTTTAGTTTGGCCAACTAGATTGGTGTTTCTTGCAATGGGAGAGATTCTTAGTTTTGGGTTATATCTTGTGGTGTCCTCACCCAGTGACAGGAGGGGTAGCGAGGCACATATTGTATTGTTGCCATCAAGGATAAAAGGATGGGTTTTACATCATATTTCTTGAGTTTATCCCTCTACACAATGTCAACTTACTTAAAGCGTTCCTCTATGCCTATGAACTTAATACTCTAAACGCAAGCAGGAGTCGGTCGTTGTGTATAGTAATAGTAGTAGATGCAGAATTGTTTCGGTCTACTTGTCACAGATGTGATGCCTATATTCATGACCATTGCATTATATATCGCAACAACTATGCGCTTTTCTATCAATTACCCAATAGTAATTTGTTTAACCCACCATGTGTTTTCTTTCAAGAGAGAAGCCTCTATTGAAACTTGTGGCCCCCGGATCTATTTTCCATCATATATTTTTAGATCTATAAACCAAAAAACTCAAAAATACCTTGCTGCAATTTATTTATATTTACTTTAGCTTGCTCTTTTATTAATCTTTTATACATATCTCTATTAGATCTCACTCTTGTTTGTGACCGTGAAGGAATTGACAACCCCTTTTTCACGTTGTGTGCAAGTGTTTGTTAGTTTGTGTAGGTGCATATACTGTAGACTTGCTTGTGCGTCCTACTGGATTGATACCTTGGTTCTTTAAGGAAAGAATCAACGCAAGCTCAAGAAGTAGTAGGGTCATCTGATGCCTCTTCTTCAGCTTCTTCCCCCATTGTGATACCATCATATTATGGGACCTACGATAGTTGTCATCATCCTTTTCTTCTTCATTCTATTCCATTAAAACCCATCTTGTCTCCATGCTTGGTCCAACAGTTATAGTCAAACATGAAACCAGACGTAAACAGGTGGACGTGAATGAATTTCGAGCTAGAGTAATTCCTATCATTCTTACAGGCACCACATGGACAACACATAAAACCACCCCGCTGATTTTCCTTAGCCGCACGTAGAAAACTATGCACGCCATTAATGAACTGGGGAGAGCGTCGGTCATCATACGTCCATTGTCAGCTTACCTTCATTACACAACACCAAAAAGACCAAATCAATGCAAGTTCATACATAAATTTCATACACACTTATCTGCATAAAAGAACATACAACTATCTAGCTAAAGCATTTAAACGCAACAACAAATGCTATCAAAATCACAACTAAGGTAATAATTGATCCAACGGCATAATGATACCAAGCCTGTTTATTAACGGCATATTTTCTAATCTTTCTAATCTTCAAGTGCATTGCGTCCATCTTGATCTTGTGATCATCGCCAACATCGGCAACATACAACTCCAATTTCATCTTCTCTTCTTCAATTCTTTTCAATTTTTCTTTCAAATACTTGTTTTCTTGTTCAACTAGATTTAACTTCTTGACAAGAGGGTCGGTTGCAATTTCCGGTTCACATACCTCCTAGATAAAAATATCTATGCCAACTTGATGGGCATAATTGTCATAAACACAAAATGCAACAAATAGTTATAAAACATATTATACCACATCCGAATCATAAACCAGACGAGGGCCGAC
>NW_025226316.1:0-4383 GCF_018294505.1 Triticum aestivum | reverse complement strand
AACGAGTAAAGAGACTTGCCGGTAACGAGATTGAACTAGGTATTGGATACCGACGATCGAATCTTGGGCAAGTAACATACCGATGACAAAGGGAACAACGTATGTTGTTATGCGGTTTGACCGATAAAGATCTTCGTAGAATATGTAGGAACCAATATGGACATCCAGGTTCCGCTATTGGTTATTGACCGAGAATAGTTCTAGGTCATGTCTACATAGTTCTCGAACCCGTAGGGTCCGCACGCTTAAGGTTTCGATGACAGTTATATTATGAGTTTATGAGTTTGGATGTACCGAAGGAGTTCGGAGTCCCGGATGAGATCGGGGACATGACGAAGAGTCTGGAAATGGTCGAGACGTAAAGATCGATATATTGGACGACTATATTCGGACTTCGGAAAGGTTCCGAGTGATTTGGGTATTTATCGGAGTACTTGAGAGTTACGGGAATTCGCCGGGGAGAAGTATTGGGCCTTATCGGGCCATACGGGAAAGAGAGAGGGGCTGCCTAGGGCAGGCCGCGTGCCCCCCCCCAAGGCCTAGTCCGAATTGGACTAGGGGGAGGGGCCGCACCCCCTCCTTCCTTCCCTTCTCTCTTCCCCTTCCTTCTCTCCTACTCCTACTAGGAAAGGAGTAGGACTCCCCCCTTGGGCGCGCCTTCTCCTCCTTGGCCGGCCCTCCTCCCCTTGCTCCTTTATATACGGGGGCAGGGGGGCACCCCATGACACACAAGTTGATCTACGGATCGTTCCTTAGCCGTGTGCGGTGCCCCCCACCACCATATTCCACCTCGGTCATATCATCGCGGAGTTTAGGCGAAGCCCTGTGCCGGTAGAGCATCATCGTCGTCACCACGCCGTCGTGCTGACGGAACTCATCCCCGACACTTTGCTGGATCGGAGTCCAGGGATCATCATCGAGCTGAACGTGTGCTGAAGTCGGAGGTGTTGTATGTTCGGTGCTTGGATCGGTCAGATCGTGAAGACGTAAGACTACATCAACCGCGTTGTGCTAACGCTTCCACTTACGGTCTACGAGGGTACGTGGACAACACTCTCCCCTCTCGTTGCTATGCCATCACCATGATCTTGCGTGTGCGTAGGAAAATTTTAAAATTACTACGTTCCCAACAGTTTAGCACCTCTTTCTTTTAGCAAAAACAATAGGAAAAGCCCATGCAGTGTCATTTTTATATTAATATGGAGTTAATTGCAAAAAACAACCATATTTACGGCTAGGTTTGCAGAGAACCACCAAGTCGTTAATCTGTTGCAAAAATCACCGCATTCCCACTAAACTTTTTGTAGAAACCACTTTTCGCTCACTTTAGCCATTTAATCGTGTTGCTGACAAGTGGGGTCTGATTGTAAGGTGCTAACTTGGCAAAGATTGACAAACACACCCCTAGATATAAAACAAAAATATATCAGACCCACACCCATGCCGTTGCAAGAAGCAGGTAGTTGCCGCCGCCGTGCACTAGTAGAAAACAGCCTTAGCCGCTCCGGCTGCTCCGGCGTCTAGCAGTACAGCCAGAGGCGGGAGGCAATACAGATATGGTCCATCGTCTCTCAAGCCTCTAGACAAGTTACCATACGAGAGGAGCGATGAGGAAAACCAGAAGCTCTCTGAAGGCCAAGTGAATGACTTCTTTCAATCGGTAAAAGCTAAGAAACATCCACCTCGGCGGAAAAGGCAGATCCAATGAAAGCGAACCGCAATTTGGATGCCCTGCAGCAACCATCACCGCCTCCGCCGCAATATAACTATAACCGCGTTATTGAATGGACATATAAGGAAGCGGAGCGGTCACTGATCAAAGGCCAGCAGAACAAAGAAAAGGGAATAAAATTCCCCAGCTTGGCGAACAAGCGGAGCAATCGTGCCCCCCGCTCAATGTGGCTAGCGATATCGTCGCTAATCTTCCGGGGATGTTGCCAGGTACCAATCCTGCAGAATACATGACCGACGATGATGCAATTTTTTTGAAACAATGGAGGTGGACACATTAAGATTCGAGCACGGGAAGCCTCTCGTCAGACCTGGTACTTCCCTAATAACGATGATGTGAAGATTCCATGATTGGTACATGGACATATGCAGGAAGTCTGGAAAAAATACATTGTCGCTGACAGTTAAAGAGGAGCACGACCTCGTTGGAATTGATGTGTTGTTAGTTCCATATCAGGAGTTCTTCCAGTTTTTCAATCAAAAGTTCCATATCACTTGCTACTGTCTATAAGTACTACTTCTCTATAATTAATTAAGTCTCTATATATAGCTCGGCTCTTTCATTGCATGTATATATAATTATTCTCACTATATTATGCAGATTGAAGATCGCCGAATTGAAGAAAAGACAAGTAGGTGATATTGGATTCATTAACATTAATCTCATGGATGAATGGAGTGTTAGATATTCTGCCAGAGAAACCGAGGCCAACTTGCTCGCATCGTTACTTCGAAATCAAAACAAAGCTACAATACTCTTTCCTTACGAATACAAGTGAGTCTTACTGTGTTGTGCATATTCAGTTTCCCTTATTACTCGAGGTTATAGTAATGTAATTGATGAGTTATGCATGCGTGCGCAACTTTCACTTTATTCTTCTAGAGACTAAGCTTGAGCAGGGAACCATCATAGACTCCAAACGAAAAGATCCGGAGGAGTATGCGACTGTGACTAAAATGCTCGAGAAGTAAGTTCAATCGATCATTATCGCACCATATAGACACCTTTGTTCATTTCCTGATATCAAGTAATTGTTTTCTTTGTCTGGTAGGGTTTGGAAAAAGTTCACCGCACAAGCTCCGGGACTGCCGGCGCAGCTGCGATTTAATCACCCGAAAGTAAGTACTAGCTACTAGCTAGTTCGGCGCATCTCCCATTGATTCTAGCTAGTTTCATCAATACCATTTAGCATATTTTCTTATCAGTTTGATTGACCTCTATTTCTTGTAAAGTGGTTGTGGCAGGAACGTGGGAATGATTTCTGTGGATACTACATTTGTGAGTTCATCCACCAAACCACCTGTGAGCGGGGCTACTCTAAACAACAATATGAAGTGCATAAGCAATAATATTAACAATTTTATTTTATTACCATCATTTGTGTTTAGTTTCATTCATATATATGTATTGACCCCCTTCTTGGAATTAGATGTGGCAGATGCGGGATGAACTCCAACCACAAGATCGCATACGAGCAATTCAAGAGGAATTGGCGGGATTCTTTCTTTACCACGTCATCGACAAACACGGAGAATACCATGTGGAAGTTGAGTTCAGATGTTAGGGGATTTTGTAAGAGATCTTATGTAGCCAGTAGCGTCGGATAGATATACGAAAACTTGTTGTTCGACCAATCTATCGGAGAAGGAGAGGTCGATCACTTCTCTCTGTGTATATGTTCATGACGATCTTTTGTTCTTAATGGTTTTATTCATTTGCTTACTAGCTAGCTAGCGTGTCGAGTCCTCTCTATACGTATAGTACGTAGCGTCGACCAAGCACGGAGATAAGAGAGGACACTTCTTTCTATTAGCTAGCTATAACAATATATGAAACCCCTAAATTAACCCTACAAAACCCCAAAAAAAAACCAACCCCCCCTCCCTTTCAGAAAAAAATAATAAAAAACCCAACCCCTGAACTGCTGACGCTTGAAAGCTTTTTGGTCCCGGTAGGTGGCACCAACCGGGACAAAAGGTCCCCTGCCTAGGCCAGCGGCAGCGGCCACATGGAGCCCCATCTGTCCCGGTTCCTGGGCGAACCGGGATTAAAGGTATAGGGCTTTAGTAACGACCCTTTAGTCCCGGTTCGGGAACCGGGACAAATGACCCTCACGCACCGGGACGGGTGGGTTTTTTTCTACTAGTGGTGCTACCCCAGTCGCCGCTGCCCAAGTGCTCCCGTCGCATGGTCAGCAACTAGGGGCTATCGCCGGAGAGGGGCAGTCTAGGCAGCGACGAGCAGAGCAACTTGCTTCCTGAAACCCTGTGGCGGCCGTCTCCTTCCCTCACACGGAGGCCCCATGTCGACGTCGCCAGATCAACAGTATGCCTGTGGGATTGGCTATCTGCCTCAGTCCACTCGTGCGGTCAAGCAGTCGGTACTAAAACCGGTAGATCTTGGGTAGGGGGTCCCAAGCTTGGCGATTTGAGCTAGATGGTTACAAGAGAAAGTAGGGACCCGATGTATACCCAGGTTCATGCCATCTTGATGAGGTAAAACTCTATGTCCTACTTCTGGTATATTGATTGTGATGAGGTATAGAGTATAGTATGATCTACTCCGAGATCGTATGATGTTGTCCTAAGCTCTAAATCTTGCCATCATACCTCTATAGACTAAACTCCATGGCTTATATAGACGTCCGGGTA
>NW_025226315.1:0-5241 GCF_018294505.1 Triticum aestivum | reverse complement strand
AGCAAATCTAATCTGGAGACCTTTTACTATGTGAGGGTAGCAAATCTAATCGTGAGACCTTTAACTATGTGAGGGCAGCAAATCTAATCCTGAGACCTTTTACTATGTGAGGGCAGGAAATCTAATCCTGGAGACCTTTTACTATGTGATGGCAGCAAATCTAATCCTGGACATACTCTGTTGACTTGTCCACTAGTCGCCACTTTCTATCCTTTTTTCAACCAATAATAGATCAGTTCCTTATCCAGCTTGTACTGCGTTTTCCCATTATTTCCCTTTTCAACTAAGAGACCGGTTGGGTATCCGGTCTCTACTACTTTCACCATATTATTTCCTCTTTGAATCAATTCCTAGATTCATGTTACAACTTTCCCCCCTTTCTTCGTTGTTTGAACAAAGCCCTAGATTCGAATGCATGAAGTAGCTTTACCTCTAATAATACTAAAAATTTAGGTGGCTTTGGAAGAGCTGATGGGAGTAGAAAAATATGAACATGCAGACACGTGGGGAGCTGGGCAGTAGAGCAAGACCGCCTTCGAATAACTTATACCTGAGAGTTGTCGGGATGTCGGCGGCGGCAGGTCGGATCTGCGGACAATACGGCAGGGAGGAAGAAGGGTCGGAGGACCTCCCGAGCCGGCGCTGTGCCGGAGAGAACGACACGGGCAGATGATCTGGCCCCTCCAGCAGCTGTGGGTTTCCTCCCTCGGCGGCGATGACCGCGTGCACAATGCACCTTTTAGTCCTCTACACACACCGGCCGAAGGGATCCGGCCGGATCTGTGACCAGCGGTGAGCAGAGAGAAAATGTCGCTACCGCTGTCTTGTTTATATCTGGAGAGGATGAGAGAATGATGTGAGCAACCCTAGTAAAGCAAGCGCTCAGGCCCCTGGATCCATATATAGTGGAGTGATTATCTTTTTTCTCTCCACACCAAGCGTTTCAATTTGTGTACGTGGCATTAAAGAAAAGAAACTCTCTATTTAAGGTGACTACTATACGACTCCTACTTACTACTAGTAGTAGTCCCTCCGTCTAGGTGTGTAAGTCATCTTACGAAAACCAAATAATCCCAAAACACTTAGGCACGGTGCATTAATTTCTACCTTGTTTCTTGTTTCTTGACATATCAACCAATAAGAGATGAGGAGTGTGCATGCTTTTAATGACTTGAGACTACTAAACACAACATGCAGTGGTTAGTTCATTGCATGCAATGCTATTAATTAGCAAATAAACATTAAGGTCTCTCGTTTTTCCCTCCTCCTTGGTCACGGTGCACAATCTAAGATGACTTACTCACCTAGACGGAGGGATTACTATAGTATTGTTCACTTCTACTCCCCGCCTCTCCATTCATTGAACAACCCCACGGGTGAATAAACATACAATAAGTACTGTATTTATATAGAACGAACAAGCTCGAACTATTTTTGCGTAGTTAAAAGTTGAGGGCGGGGCTTTTCCTGGGTAGTACGCACGGCAGTTTTCGGGTAGGCGGATTGACAGAGAGGCGAGGAGTGTGAGTGAGTGGGGCTGTGCGATTTGACGGCGCGTTACAGCTGGAAAGACTTGTGATATGACCACTCACTATAGTCATGAATTACTGGCGCTCTGACCGGGGTGATGCCCCCCTTCGGTTCCGCGCTCTAATCTGGTGCATGACACGTCGACCCAGATGCTGGCTCTCCCACATGTCGGAGTATTAAGAAGGAGCAAAGAATGATGCGGTATATACTAGTACTATACTATGTACTACTCAGGTCGGAGTAGTGCGAACTACGGCAGCCTAGTGAACCAGCAGTGCGAACCACGGTAGCCCAGTGAACCAGCAGTAGAAAATAATGTGGTGATACGGCCATAAAAAACAATGTGCTACGGTCCACACTCCTCTTTGTTTGCATCCCTGAGTTAGAGCTAGTTTGGGTTGAAATAGCCTCAAATTATCGAAATAAGAGGGGTTAGTTTGAGCTAGTTTTCTCTAACCCAGCTAAAAAAACTAGCCCGGTGGAGAGGTTCTAATTGGGTTAGTTATCCTCGGGCCCACTGAAAGAGAACTAAAAA
The DNA here is from genome assembly GCF_018294505.1 of Triticum aestivum. Lineage (NCBI taxonomy): Eukaryota > Viridiplantae > Streptophyta > Magnoliopsida > Poales > Poaceae > Triticum > Triticum aestivum. The sequence continues at coordinate 3,176 of NW_025226315.1, read as the reverse complement.
AATCTCCCCTGCCCGCACCAGATCGCTCCCCCCCTCTCGCACGACTCCTCTCTGTTCCCCATAGGGCCGCTCGCCCAAGCGCCACTCACCCTCTCTCTCATCCGGCCGCCCTACTCCGGCCGCCGTCTCCCTCCGGCCTTTGAAGGTCGCCCCGCTCTCCCTTCACCACTCGTTTTTATCCCTCTGTCGTGCGCGGCGGCGGCGTATCTACCAGGGAGGTTGCGAGAGGGGTGAGTTTGTTCGTTCCTTCTCTGTCTCACAGCCATATCATTGATCTTGCTTGCTCTAGCGCTAATTCTGATTTGGAAAAGTAGATCCTGATCAAACTTGGTATAGATTTGTGGTGCATGCATGGAATTGTTTGATGCTGCTTGAGGAGGTAATAAATCTTTCTAGAGGCCCAAAGATTCAGGTCACCATTCTAGGTATTTCAATTTCAGGCTTGCATTATTTCTAGGGGCCCAAATATTCAGTTCACCTTTCTAGGTATTTCAATTTTAGGCTTGCATTATTTCTACAGGCCCAAAGATTTAGTTCACCTTTCTAGGTATTTCAGTTTCAGGCTTGCATTATTTCTAGAGGCCCAAAGATTCAGTTCACCTTTCTAGGTATTTCAATTTCAGGCTTGCATTATTTCGAGAGGTCCAAAGATTCAGTTCACCTTTCTAGGTATTTCAGTTTCAGGCTTGCATTACTTATAGAGGCCCAAAGATTCAGTTCACCTTTCTAGGTATTTTAGCTACAGGCTTGCATTATTTCTAGAGGCCCAAAGACTAAGTTCCCAGTCGGCGGCAAGCGGCCCTGCTACCTATGCCGGTGTCGACCTCAACTCACAAGGGCCGGCGTCGGAGGGGTTCCCGGGGCCTGGGCTCTACAGAGCCTTCCTCAAGAGCGACGACGGCGAGCTCCTCCCTCGGTGCGTGAGGGGCTGCGTGCTCCCTCCCTATCGTGAATGACCTCCATGATGAGTTAGCTCATTCTTTGTTTCATGAAGTGTTTTTTTTGTGAAGCTTGATTGACGACTTATATGTTTAAGTGGGATAACTCATTTGTATGGACAAAGTAAAAATTATCATGTAGTCAAATGATTGAGATAGAGCATTTATTTTCAATTGTAGTCAAATGATGGTTCGTTTATGTCAATTGTGAGCGGGAGGAGGCCACAGAAGAGCCGGCCACAAATCCGGCAGGAAATAGGGTCCAAAGTAGTCAAATCATTGAGATAGAGCATTTATTTTCAACCGAACCCTGCCATCCATACACCTCTTTGGTTTAGAGTTAGTTCAGGGTTACAATCTAACTCTAACCTCTAACTAAGTTAGAGTTCTCCCCGTCTCGGTTCATCACCATCATACTTTCCCCATTCCTGTGTTTAAAGTAACCTACGAATCAAGGAGGCCCGTTTTTGCGGGAAAAATCAAAGAGGCCCTTAGACTAGTTTAGGTCCGGTCATTTTTTATAAACGTGTTAAGCCCAAAATTTAATGAACGTGCTCCGGTTTCCACGAAAATAATCCGGTTTCATGTAGTAATTCATTCATTTATTTACTCTTCTGCGGGAGGTTTGCATGTAATTCGTGAGGTCTGAAATGTAAAGTACCCCGGCATATGCTCCGAGTCGTGCATGCACTACGACCTAGATGCTCTATGTCCCACATGTCGGCGAATGGGAGCACATGGAAATAGCCTAGGAGTATATATAGGAGGATAAATGCGTGAAAAAAATGTGTACTGTGAAGCATAGCTGCGGTTCGAAAAGGATACCTAAAGTGATGACAGTTATAGGTCGCACGCACCCAACTAGTGGTACTAGACATACGACTAATTTTTCCCTCAAAAAAAAGGCACGAGTGCTCAGTACTCCTATTCTATAAACACGAGTCCCATCTGACAACAGCGTCCGTACTACAGCTAGCTTTCCTCCCTCGTTTCTCTCTTCTAATTCTAAACTCGGCTGGCGCCCGGTGTGAGGGGTGGGTTTGCTCAACTGCGGCCCCACCTCATAGTGAAAACATTACAACTGGAATAAAAAATCCATATACTCCCTCTGTTCATAAATATAAGCCTTTTTAGATACTATTTCAAATGGAATACAGCATACAGATGTATGTAGACATAGTTTAGAGTGTAGATTCACTCATTTTGCTCCGTATGTAGTAGTAACTTGCTGGAATATTTAGAAAGACTTATATTTGGGAACGGAGGGAGTACTATCCTAATAAAACATTAAGGCCACGAGGCGATGCAGTGCTGGTTACAGGAGGCAACAAGAAGATATGCATCCACCGACGATGTCCACCTCCTCGACTCAGGGCACCGTGTAAGTGCATCTAGTGCCCCTTAGTGATTTTGGTGTATTGAAGAATTATAGGTTAAGAGACTGATGAGTTTGTGAGTGTACACATGTCTATAAGTCTAGGAGGAGTTTGATATTTACAGAGAATGTCGACCCCTAAAATGAAGTTCTTTGACTGAAGACTTTGGATTTCTGAAGACTTTCTGAAGACTTTGAAAGTGAAGAAATTGGTGTGACCTTAAAGACTTGGTATTCATTCAAGGAACATGAAGCGCGAAGACTTTTGTTTTCATAGTTTCATTTTCTCTTTCTTGAGTCATAGGAAATACTGTTAAAGGGGGTCGAGGAAATACTAAGGAGAAATTTCCATGTGATGCTCAACTCAAATCCTACACCTACCAATCCCTTCGAGTGAAGCCATTGGAAATTTCGCACAATTCAGCCATATTCTTCAGTGACAGAGACGAAGTTCTTCTGGTCTCTGAGGAATTTGTTCTGACTGAAGAGTTAGGAATTCGCCGGTGCGGATTGCCTACCAAGTGAGGAACATGATAGCCCTGAGGAATTCGAACCTCAAATATTCCGACCGTTGCTGTGCTACACACCAGCTGTCCCAAAATATCTACCCACCTAACAGTCATACCAGACAAGGGCATTTATGTCTTATCATGTCGGGCTGCTCCCTAGGCTATAAATAGCCGCCCCCTACAACCACTAGTTGGTTGGCTGCTCCGAGAGAAACTAATACTTGTCATTTGAGAGCAACCCATCCTCCAAGGACTTTGAGTGAAAATCATCAAGTGAGGAAATCCCAAACGCAAACCTACAAAACCCTAAGTGATTGAGCATCACTGAAGAGATTGATCTTGCGTGGATCCGAC
>NW_025226314.1:0-6118 GCF_018294505.1 Triticum aestivum | reverse complement strand
CCCGCAATGCTCACTGTTCATCCAGAGAGGCAGCATCGATCGGCTTTAGTTAGCAGCAGTAGCGAAGGAATCGATCGCTCAGTTTCAGTAATGCGTCGCCTGCAGTGCAATCGCTCGGGTTCAGTTAGAGCCCAACGCCTTGCTCGGGTTCAGTTAGAGCCAACGCCTCGCACACACGCGCGTACGTGTACGAGAGAAACGCGAATCGCTCGGCCCCCGACCTCCCACCGTAACCGGGAACTCCCCGAAATTTTCCTCCCCCTCGCTTATACCATGGTTTTTTCCGTCATGGATGGCCCAAAGAATGTCATGCAGTTGCATCTCCGTCCCGCCCAGGACGAAAAGCCCATTCTCTGTCATGACTTTTTTTCATAGAAGTAGGAGCCCACCACATCTATGATAATACCGGGTTTTCTCACAATTATCGTCATAGAAGTGTCATATGTATGACAGGAGAAAAATTCGTTCGGCCCAAAATGTCACGGATGTGTCTTTTTTTTGTAGTGCTAGACGAGCTCCATGGGGTGTGTTTCTTCATTAACCTCGACCTCCGGTCGGGCTACCACCAGGTGCGCAAGAACCCGGACAATGTCGCCAAGACAGCGTTTCGGACTCATCACAGCCACTTCGAGTTCTTGGTGATGCCTTTTGGCCTCTCAAATGCCCCTGCGACCTTCCAGGCTCTGATGAACGACGTCCTTCGCCCCTACTTGCGTTTGTTTGTGCTCCTTTTCTTTGATGACATTCTTATCTACAGCGCCTCGTGGGCGGAGCACCTTCAACATGTCTCCATCGTCTTCAATTAGCTTCGGGCGCACCATCTTCATCTTAAGCACTCGAAGTGCTCATTTGGGACGCCTTCAGTCGCCTACCTCGGCCACGTCATCTCGGCCGAGGCGGTTGCTATGGACGCCGACAAGGTGGCGACCGTTGCAGCCTGGCCGAAACCACACTCACCGCGGGCTCTTTGTGGCTTCCTGGGCCTCGTGGGGTACTACTGGGAGTTTGGCCTCATTGCGTCACCGCTCATGCGCCTGCTGCGTCGTGACGCCTTTGCCTGGGATGAGGAGGCGACAGCGGCATTCGAGGCCCTCAAGGGGGCTATATGGGCTATTCTGTTACGCATAACAGAATATTATTTTGTTATCCTTTTTGAACTGACGGTTTCAGGTGGTTGTACTGATATTTTCGAAGCGGTTGAACTGATGCTTTCAGTTGTGTTTAACGGATCGTCTTCTTTAGTTTATAAACTTTTTATAATTTTTTTATCGGAACGGGGCATGTAATATATCGTTAGAAAGCTCTTGACAACCATACTTCATGTATATTGAACGTTTTTTGCAAAATCATTATGGTTTAAGAGTAGTTTTGAAAAAAACCATTTTTTCAAAACCGAATATGTGAATCGTATTTTGGACTCAATTTTCAAACGGTTTGTCGGAATTGAGCAAATAAGATGGCGTTGGAAAGCTGGTGAAAATCCGCATCTTCCGTATATGTATTGTTTTTTCTAATTCTATATGATTTAAAAGTAATTTGAAAAACGGTGAAATTCTGGGAGAAACATATTTTCGCGATTTTTTGCAAACGGTTTATCGGATTGACACAAATGATACGGCGTTGGAAAGCTATGGAAAATGCGCAACTTTTTTGTATTGAAATGTTTTTCTAATTCGTTACGGTCAAATTTGATTTTGAACGCGATTTTTTAAAAAGTTTTTCTAAATTGGGCAAAAAATATACCGTTGGATAGCTATCGAAAATGCGAAACTTAGTCATGTTAAACGTTTTCTCATATTTGCAGCCGTTGAAGAGTAATTTGGATTACGGTGAGACACATCATGGTGTTTTTCCTTCAAAAAAACAGAGTACTCGTACTGATATATTTGTGTGTTTGTACTGAGGTATTTTTCACAGTAGTTTTGAATAATTCCAAAAAAAGTACTTGAACGGATGTCTATATGATTTTGTACTGAGCGTGTTTCCACATACTAGACTTTACTTTGTATTTATTTAAAAAGTTTTCAATACGGCAAGACACATCCTGTTGTTTTCCTGTCTGATAAACAAAGTACTCGTACTGATATATGTGTTTGTTTGTACTGAGCTATTTTTCACAATCCGGAATCTTCAAGGGGTTGATCGCACTTGAACTTATAGAAATGTAACTTTTAGGTTTAGTTTAAAATGTGTTTCGACGTGTCATCATCACCGAACTTGCATGGTTTATATACTTGGATTGGCTGAATTTTCTTCTCCAAGAAATGTTTTTGTGTTTTGTGATAGTAACCATTGATGCAACAATCCATACCGAATTTGATATGCCCTTTGAACTTATTATAAAATACATACTGAACTGTTGGACATATGGTAACACATGAAAACAATTACATAATCATCCACGGGGTGTACATGTTGCAAACAATTATCAAATGCTATGCTACAGTCTGTACACTTCTTTTCTAAAATGTATTTAAAAAAGTCACACAATCTTCTATGGAACAGAGGAAAGATTTTTATGGAACATTAGAACTCAGAGATACTAGTCATGGATCTCCTTCAAATCGGTGGCACTGGCGGGGTGTTAGACGATGGTCGTGAGCCTGCAAATCCAGTGAGGGAACTGAAACCAGCAGTAGCAGAGTACTTTGTCAAACTAGGATTGTGTATACATGTTTGTTGTTATGGAGCAGTGAAGTCTCACTAGCAGTACTCCTCATGTAGTACTAGTCTTGCGAAAACAAGAGCTCGAATGCCAAGCAAGGTGTTTATGTGTTAGGTTTGAACTGATGACCTACCTATAAGTAAACCAAGGATCTCATAATATTTTATTCTGTGCATCATGCCCGGATGTACAAAATAGAGTAGAACAACACCTTAGCTTCATTTTAACAAAAGAGAAACATGAAAAGAAAACACATTAAGTTGTTGTAGGCATTTCAGTAAACACCATGAGGGCAACAAAATAACAATAATAGAGAACATGGTTTTTCTTTCCTTTTTGTTCTGCAATTTCTCTGAATAAAAACCCTCTCCATGTTCATTTTGGATCATTTTTTCCCAAACTCCCAAATTCCAGAATTACCGGATGCTCTGGGTTCTTTTATGAACTTTTTTATTAAATTTTTTTAACTTGAAATAAATATATACAATACACACATGTACTACACAAGAATGTACATCTATACTGTCCAGAACAACAAATTAACCAAAAGAAAGCTAATTTATGAAGGAAACAATTCCTGAAATTTGGTTTGAGCTTGGTTTGTTGAGATTTTTGAACTCCTGCAGCAGTAATACCTGAACTTGCATGACACACTCTTTATTCAGTTGAGAGCGTCTCATATTTTGTAGAATATGCTACATGTAAAGAGGAAGGGGGAAGGCCGGACATCGTCGTTGCGTCGTTGAAGGGCCTCCGCTGTCGGCAGTGAACGGACTGTGGTGCCGGCGTTGGACGGCCTGTCCACTGCGGGAATGGGGGGATCGGGCACGGCCTGCAGAAGCAGGAGATGGTGACCTGCAGAAGGATGAGGCTGCGACCTGACAGCAGAAGAGAATTGAAGAAATAAATATTGGGGCCTGCTCATATATCCACAAATTCAGACACCAAAAGTAAAAGAAAATAATTTATAGGACAGAAATAAGAGAATGTTAAATTTGACGTCTCAGTTTTGAGCATCACTTTCTAAACCTTTTGTTTTTTCACTCCTATCTAATCTTCAACAAATTCTCTAGTGGACTATCATTCTTTTCAAAAGTAATCAACATGAATGATCTCCAGCAGTTACCAATTTACTCAAACCATTCACACTCATATGAGCTTTCCATTCAAGATTTCCTGTCCTATCTTCTTCTAAACAATTTGAGAACTTGAACCACATATTATTTAGAGCTATACTGAAATCCTAGCACATATACTACTTTACAGCAAGTAGCTTTCGAACAAAACATAATTGAAAGCTGCAAGCATTTGAATAGGAGGAAGTCCAACTCAGCTGCAAGCATAAGGTCAACCAGAGCATCAGAATAAGTATACTCAGCTACAAGCATAAGGTCAACCAGAGCAAACTACACTGCTGCAAATCTGTACAGTCAAGTAGTTATTTTACTTCTTATAATTTATCGAACTGAAAAGTAAAATATGGAACTAAACTGTGTGTGCTATCGCACATCAGCGGCAGCGGACCAATAGCGACACACATCAGCAGCAGCAGTACTGGTGGCAAGAGCCAACGCACGCATCAGCAGAAGTAGCACCACGTCTAAATGCCAGAAAGCAGCATTAATTGGGGCGACACATAGGGATTCAGCAACCGTACACCATCAAGGGTGCCGATGCTTCTGTGGCTGCAGCAGCCGCATGTCAGAGAAGATCTATTAGAGAGAAAAATCCGAGCCCGAATTTATCACTGCAATCCACTTGTATTCACACACCTTTTTTCTAGTAGAAGAATTAAGCTGATGTTAGCTGGCAGAGAAGCAGGAGGAAGCAAGACAACCAATTGGAGGAACGTGCCCATCGGCGAGAAGGCGGCCAGGAGTACGTTGACCTTCGACCGTAGGGTGGAACTGATGCACACGCCATCGAGGACCTGCCCACTCATGCGAGATCAGACTGAACCAGTTTGTGATGCCAAGGCCGAATCGTTGCTCGTGTCTTGGATGAAGGCACTCACTCAATCCTGCAAAATTGAGTCGTAGACACTTGAATGCTAACTACAAAAAAACATGGAATCGACACTGAAGTACTAATATGACTGGACAAGAAGCTCAAAATTGTAGCCGCACACGCACTAAACTTACAGATTTTTTACTTTTAACTTTTTTAGGTGATATATCTAACCTTATAGGATTTTAAAACATGGACTGACTACAACAAAAAATACAAGGGGTACGGCAAAAGTCTCATCCAGCCCCAACAAAGTTCTGTAGCATCACACGTGCTATACATGTTTGGGTAAACGGAGATGCCAGCTTCCTCTTTTTAGGTACTACTAGCTCCCAGCAAAATTCAGTAAAGGAAGGCAGATAGGTCTAGCTACTCTATTCTGAAGCTCACGTTCACACATGAGAGAGAGATGGAAACGGAACAGCAGCAACAACAGTGAAGATACTGCTGCACCTTCCTCATCCATACCCTGCTCCTGCTAATTCTTAATTCCGACCCTTCTCGCGTAGTCGTGTTGCTCGGCCTGCTTGTCACAACAAGCGAGCGCCGACAACGAGGGGCGCCTTTTTGCATGTACTTCATAGACCATGGTAGGCAGATTATGTACTTTGTCAACTTCACAACCCATGACGAGTATCTTCTTTTCCCCCTGAACTATTCTGAACTAACAGCACACAACACATCACTCTGTCTATATATCCCCGCCTCCTTGTCTGAGCTTCAGTTTAGAACATAGTTCCTGAACTTACAAATTAGTATAACATGTTCTGACGTCGGCGCACAATGTGTACGAAGTAGCTCTATTCTTTCTGTGTGAATGTTTAAGAGGAAAATCAACCTTGAATTGCAGGAGAGAAGAGAAGTCTATGGCCGCGGGGATGCCCCTTCAGGACCGACATCCAGCAGGGGAGCCTCCCATGGTAGTAACACGCATTGATCTTTTTTGATTATTCATGAACTGATGATAAAATCCGTAGTGAACTGTGACACCTAGTGTATGTTTTCTTTTTTGTACAGGGCATGATTGGAACTAGTACTAAGTGAGCAGTATTGGGATTAGCAGAGCAGTGTATGTTAATCTCAATGCTCTTTGAACTTGTCACGTTGCTTATCTCTGCATGTTTCAATAAATCCAGAAAACGTATGTGGCAAAGGAGAGTCGTTGAACGGCCACAAGTGTTGACGGTGAACGCCCTGTGCACCACGCTGACGGCCGGACACAAAGGCCTGCCGGAGACCAGGGGACTGCCAGCTCGGGGATAGGAGGCCCAGCTATTCGAAGGACGATGCGAGGCAGTTCGAGTTAGTGCCGGAGGAGAACCTGGTGGAGCATCTCGAAGGCGGTGCTGCGCCTCCACCACGATGGTGTGCAGCGACGACGAAGTGGGGACAGGCGACAGTGGTACTGGTGGTAGATGGGGCGTTTGGTGATGCGCGGAGGGAGGG
>NW_025226313.1:0-7095 GCF_018294505.1 Triticum aestivum | reverse complement strand
TGTTGCCTCTAGATGAATAGGCCCCCGATCCATCGAGCCGGTTGGGGCTGGATGAACAGGACCCCGTGGAAGGCTAGATGAACAGGACGACCGCGTGGAGGGCTGGATGAATAGTAGACGGTGGAGGGGTGGATGAACAGTAGCCCATGGAGGGCTGGTTGAACAGGAGGCCGTGGAGAGGGGTGGTTGAACAGTAGCCGGTGGAGTAGCGCGCGGTGGAGGCTGGATGAACAGGAGCCCGTGGATGAACAGTCGTAGGTGGAGGCTGGAAAAGGTCGATGGTGGATGAACAGTATCCCGTGGAGGTTGGAAGAGGTCGATGATGGAGATGAACAGTATCCTGTGGAGTCCCGTTTTGCGGTACGCCACACCCCTCCCGATGAACAAGACCCCCGTTTTGACCGTAGCGCTCCAACACAAATCCGTTTCATCCGTTTTGCAGTACGCCATACCCCTCCCAATGAACAGGACCCCCGTTTCGACCGTAGCGCTCCAACACAAGTACGTTTCGTCCGTTTTGCGGTACGCCACACCCCTCCTGATCAACAGGACCCCGTTTCGATCGTAGGGGGTCCAACACAAGTCTGTTTCCTCCGTTTTGCGGTACGCCAAACCCCTCCCGATGAACAGGTTCCCGTTTCAAATGTGGCCGGTCGAATACAAGGCCGTTTCCTCCATTCTGCGGTATGCTAGGCCTCGTTTTCATCGGTTGTTCCGTCCAAGCCAGTTGGCTCCCACGCGTTTCGTCGCCTCCCAATGAACACGACACATTCCGTTGCCTCCCCATGAACAAGACGATGACGTTGTTTCTCTGTTCCAACCCAGCCATGTACACGAGCCCTGGCCGTACATATACGCGAGTAGGCGTTCGAGACCCTGCCCGTATGTACGTATGTGGCCGTATTTTCTTTCTTGCACATTGGCCGCTGTATGTACGTGATGCTACGTGCGCGCCTATACTACAACACGTGCGCGCCTCTACATCGACCAGTATGGACGTACACGTTCGCGACCAGAATGACAACGATACATACGCTTCGACCAGGTGGGTCCCGACTGTCAGGCACTTCCTTGCATGTGAAGATGTAGATGGTGGGTCCCAGCAGTCAGGGGGCGAGTCGTTTTTTTGCGCGGATGCACTTTCTTGCGTGCGAAGATGTAGCTGGTGGGTCCTAGCAGTCAGGGGGAAACATTTTTATCGCGAAATACAGTGGCCTGTCCGGTGGGTCCTGCTGTCATGTGGAGAAATAATTATTTTGTGCGTAATAAGAAGGCACTTCTTGTGCGGGCGCCGTGGACCCAACTGTCAGTCTCTCCACGTACAGTACTCTTCCGATGGAAGTCGTTCCTTGACCATGTTGACCATGCCGCGCCGAGAGTATCAGGGCGGTGGATGACGGCGAGGCCTAGGAAGGGGACGACACGGAGCCGGGGAAGATGCGGCAGCGGAAGCCTGCGTGGAGAGGAGTACGAGGGTTCATTGGTTCGGGTGCGGTATGAGGCTGCCGTCGCCGCAGGGCCTGGCCAGCAGTGGGAATAGTAGGGGACGGTGAGGCCTTCGCGATAGCACAGCCGACCACGGGATGCAGGAGCATGTGGCACGACCAGTGCTGCTTTGGGCGGCTGGAGCAAGAAGACCAGAAGTTGAAGAAGCACTACGGCCGTTGGATGGACATCGTATGGTCACTGGAGCTCGAATCGTTCATGTTGACTAAGTTGACAGAGCCCTCGGTCCCCGTCAACCTAGTAGGCCCACAAGTCAGCCTCCCACCAAGGTGGATCTCAGCTAGGAGGGGGAGTATTGATTTTTTTTTGCGTAATAAGGAGGCACTTCCGGTGGGTCCGAGCTGACAGCGGGGGGCACATTTTTTTGCGAAATACGGTGGCCCGTCTGGTGGGTCCCAGCAGTCAGGGGGGAAATATTTTTTTTGCCAAAATACGGTGGCCCGTCCAGTGGGTCCCTGCTGTCAGGTGGAGGAATAATTATTTTCCGCATAATAAGGAGGCACTACCTTGCGGCTGCCGTGGGCCCAGCTGTCAGCCTCTCCACGTACAATACTCTTCCGATGGAAGTCGGTCGTTGACCACATTGACCACGCCACGCCGAGAGCACCACGACGTTGGACGAGGGCGAGGCCTAGGAAGGGGACGACGCTGAGCCGGGGAAGATGCAGCAGTGGATGCCCATGCGGAGAGAAGTACAAGGGTTCACTGGTTCGACTGTGTTGTGAGGCTGCCATCGCTGCAGAATAACAGGGGGTGTGGGTGAGTGGAGGGATGGCCTGGCCAGCGGTGGGAGTAGTATGGGGGCAGCACAGCTGGCCACGGGAGGCAGGAGCAGGCGGCACGACCGGCTTTGCTTTGGGCGGCTGGAGCAAGAAGACCAGAGGTTGAAGAAGCACTATGGCCATTGGATGGACATCGTACGGTCACTAAAGTATTGAATAAGTTGACAAAGCCCTCCGTCCCCATCAACTTAGTAGGCCCACAAGTCAGCACCCACTATGGTGGGTCCCAGCTAGCGGGGGTATTCATTTTTTTGTGCGTAATAAGGAGGCACTGCTACCTCTTGAGCATGCGTTGGTTTTTCCCTTGAAGAGGAAAGGGTGATGCAGCAAAGTAGCGTAAGTATTTTCCTCAGTTTTGAGAACCAAGGTATAAATCTAGTAGGAGGCTCCTCCCAAGTCCCACGCGCCTACACAAACAAACAAGAACCTCGCAACCAACGCGATAAATGGGTTATCAATCCCTTCACGGAAACTTGTGAAAGTGATATCTGATAGAGATAATATGATAAGATAAATATTTTTGGTATTTTTATGATATAGATTGGAAAATAAAACATGCAAATGAAAGTAGATGGAAAACTTATATGATAAAAGATAGACCCGGGGGCCAAATGTTTCACTAGTGGCTTCTCTCAAGATAGCATAAGTATTACGGTGGGTGAACAAATTACCGTCGAGCAATTGATAGAAAAGTGCATAGTTATGAGAGTAAATAGACATGATTATGTATATAGGCATCACGTCCGCAACAAATAGACCGACTCCTGCCTGCATCTACAACTATTACTCCACACATCGACCGACTCCTGCCTGCATCTAGAGTATTAAGTTCATAAGAATAGAGTAACGCATTAAGCAAGATGACATGATATAGAGGGATAAACTCATGCAATATGATATAAACCCCATCTTTTTATCCTCGATGGCAACAATACAATATGTGCCTTGCTGCCCCTGCAGCCACTGGGAAAGGACACCGCAAGATTGAACCCAAAACTAAGCACTTCTCCCATGGCAAGAAAGATCAATCTAGTAGTTCAAACCAAACTAATAATTCAAAAATACTTGCAAAGATAATTAATCATACATAAAAGAATTTAGAGGAGATTAAAATATTTCTCATAGATAAACTTGATCATAAACCCACAATTCATCGGATCTCGACAAACACAAAAAAAGTTACATCGAATAGATCTCCAAGAAGAGGAAGGAGAACTTTGTATTGAGAATCAAAGAGAGAAGAACCCATCTAGCTAATAACTATGGACCCGAAGGTCTGTGGTTAACTACTCACAACTCATCGGAGAGGCCTTGGTGGTGATGGAGAAGCCCTCCATGGTCGATTCCCCCTCCGGCGGAGCGCCGGCGAAGGCTTCAAGATGGGTTACATATCAAACTAGATCAAAAAATTCTGACTTTCATGACAGCAAACATGAACAAATGTTTTAGAGACTAGCAAAATTTCAACAGTAATAAAATTCGAGGAGCTCTCACCAAAAATAACAAATCAGAGGTTATTTTTTTTTTGCATTTTTCAGTACACGTGTTTTCTTTTTATGTCTAGAGCTTGTCGAATATCACTTGAGGCTGAAATTTCATAACCAACTAAAACAATTGTTCAAGTTTCCTGTTGCAAAATTTCAGAATTTTTGTACTCGTGGGTGAGGTTCGGGCTTGGCCCGGGATGTGCCCGTGAGCGCTATCCTCTTGGGTGCAGTGGGTTGTGGTGGTGCTCCTGGCATTGCCTACCAGTCACGCCGGGCGGCAGCCGTGATCTCGGAGTTGGTGTCATGCAAGCTCGGCTTCATGGCGACCATCGGCAGCCCTCGGGACGTGTCCCCAGGTCCACAGGGACTGGTTGGGGATGCAAGCATCGGCGCCTCCTACAGTGGAGGTGCTGACCCAGATCTGAGGATCGATGCCGGGCTAGGTGTGGAAGGACGGCCTTTTACACTATGTCCCGGGGTTGGTGTGCCGTGTGGCGGATGGGTGGCGAAGTCTTGGGACTGGGATGTTAGGGAGGCGGCCTGAGGTGGCGGTCCCCATGACGGCAGTGGTGGCTTCTTCTCTTGGTCGTATGGATGGCCAGATGTCTAGCGGCAGGTGGCTCGGGCACGCCCTTGTCGGTGGTGCTCGAATCTGGATCTAGGAGTCAGAGCTCGTCGCGTCTGCTCTGGACCTACCGTGTGACTTGGGAGAGCTGCCGAGTGAAAGCTCCACGTTTTGGACCGATGACGACGACGCCCGCAGGCACCGCTATCTTCCTGAAGACGTCGTTCTGGTTTTCCTCTCCGTGTCCGGGTTTCGGGTGAAAATCCTTGTCCATTCCGAACTCCGCACTGGCGATGCTCTGCGTCGTTCTCCCTCATAAGGGCGTTGTTGTGGAGTCTAGGTGTGCTAGGGTGTGGCGTGACGTTGTACACTTATCTCCCCTTGTTCTTGTTTGGTAGCGTAGGTTCTGCGTGGTACTGAGTTCTCAGGATCCGCTATGTAAGAGGGCTACGTCTCCACTATGTACTATTCAGCCTTGTACTTTGGTCGATGCTTTATCTATAAAGCGGGACATGAGCCTGTTTCGAGAATCTTGAATACTGAAGCTGTCGTCCTTCTTTGCTAGTAAGCATCGTTATGTAGATTACGCAGGTATATCTTTAAGCTGAATGCATATGACCACGTGACAAGATCAATCCTAAAATCATGTGCTAATATTTTAGGTGATTGTTAAATAACCAAGGTAAGTTGTCATGTTAAATTCATTTAGAACCATAGTCTAGATTCATGAATTTTGAGTATCTGGTCTCCTAGAAATCCCGTTGGATTGACTACAGAATGTCCCTTCAGTAGATCCAGGAAAACATAATTCTTTTGTGTAATGACCGACATAGTTTATATGGTGTCCCAAGATGGGCCGTCTATGTAACGCACCTAGCAAAGTGAGTGGTGTGTGTCGCCTGCAGCGCGTGGGTATTTGGCCAGGCCCAGCAATACCACTTGAGCGAGCAACACTATTGTGTATAGGAAAAGATCAACGCGTGTGTATAGGAAGCTAGTAATGCTAGTGTACCGGGATGCGACAAACTAGGCTCTTCGGTAAAAAAAACAACAACCAGAAACATGCATAAGCAAACATTCAATTAGAATTATTACTATTTTTCTCTTTCTTTTATTTACATTTACATTTGTTTCCGTTTTTGTTTATTGTTTGGGTTCAAAAATCTGCATGTTTAGACGAATGTTCACAGTTATCAAACGGGTTCTTGTACCTGTATTCGAAAAATGTTTGCCATGCTTTATAATAAATGTTAACCTATTTTCAACAAAATATTTTTACCATTCACCAAAAATATGTTCATGACATTTTTATAAACGTTTACACTTTTTAAATAATAATTCATACCATTTAAAAGTAATGTACATCAATTGTATGAATTTGCTCATCCAATTTTTGAAATGTTCATGGGGTATAAAAATGTTCATACCATTATTATTTTTGACACATTGACAAATGGTAATGAAAATACAGATCATTGTTTCCACAATTTAATACAGTGTTCATGACCTATACAAAAGGTTTCAATGTGTATCCTAAAAATGTATGCAGTGTATTTACAAAAATGATCAAAGAAATGTTCACCGCGTACTAAGAAAAATATTTCGCATGCATTTGAATAATGTTTAAAATATGTTTAAAAAGTTTCAGTATGTATTAAAAATGTTTACCATGTATATAAAAACATATTTGAACATGGTTATTTTGAAATGTGCCTTGGACCAATGTTCAGCATGTATCTGAAAATGCTGAACGGTTATTTTAAAATGGTTCAACATGTGTTTATAAAAAGTGTCAATGAATATTTTTAAAATAGAAAAGAAAATTAAACAAAAAAAGGAAAAAACCAAAAAATAAGTTGAAAAAAGAAAAAACTGTAAATAACAAATCGGTATAACTGGACGAGAAAAGAACCCGAACGGAACCTTCCGAAAAGCAGGCAGAGGGTTCCTAAAACTGTTACCCATAATTCCAGAAACAACAAATACAAAAAAAAATGGCAATCAAATGTCAGACGCATGTACATGCTTCTAAGGGGGTGTTTGTTTCCAGGGACTTTTTGGCGTAGGGACTAGAAAAAGTCCCTTTTAGAGCTTTTTTAACCAAACAGGAGGGACTACTAGGGACTAAAAGTTGCTTCTTGGGACTAAATGAAGAACACTCTCAAGGAGAGTCTTTTTTGGGAGTTTTCCAACAATGCCCCTCCCTGCACCCATTGCCCCGCCGCCCTATGGTGTTGTTTGGTTGTTATTTTTCTGTATACTAGGGATAATATTGTCATTTAATAACCTCTAGGGAGGGACTAGAGACTTTTTAGTCCCTGGAAACAAAAAGGGAGGGACTTTTTAGGGACTATGGACCTTTTAGTTGGGACTAGAAAAAGTCCTAGGACTTATGAACCAAACAGGCCTAAATCTGCAGGGAAGTTCACGGAACATCATCCTAATGGTTCAACTAGGACAACATGACACTCTGGAGATGGGTATGCTTTGTGGCCCATGCTCCACGTAAGATCCAGATAGCTCCAGTTGAGCTGGAGAATCTTCTTAGAAACAGGCTCTCATCCCGCTTTATAGATAAAGCACAACACAAAGTACAATCCCGAACGATACAAGATAATGGGGAGCCCCCTTGCAAGCAGATCCCGTGATAATGGGCCGACATAGACGCACGCGACTACGCTGCCGAAAGCTAACAAAGAAGGAGTGAGTAACTATGCCACCACAACGTCCCTCAGGAGGGTGAACGGTGCGAAGC
>NW_025226312.1:0-12799 GCF_018294505.1 Triticum aestivum | reverse complement strand
GAGGAAAAAGACTACACCCACATAATGAATATTCTAGATGATGCTCTCCAATGCTTAAGCTTTAGAGGTGGCCACGTGCAGATCAGGAAACAAAGGAACAAGAAGATGTGTTTCGCGCATAAAACTAACTTCTCCTGCATCCATGTCCCAAAACCAAGCAAGAAGGATGGATTCTACATCGTCCATCTCATAATTCAGTCCAACACGGATCACCAAAAGCTTCGCATGAGAAGCAGAAATGATGATCATATCCACAAGTGGCTAGAATCTCTTGGAGAAGCGGATTATAAACTTAGAGATGACTTCTTTTGCATCCAAAGTGACATTGCGACGATCATCATGAAATAAGCCGTCGATGAGAAGGGGATGTTCCACGATGGCCCTATATCGCGAGCTGATGTCCGAACTCGCATAGGCATGCAACGTCTAGACCTCACGCTGTTCAAGAAGCTAGGGTTCATCCTCGATGATATGGAATGATGGAACTTCTAGTTATTTATGATGCCGATGATGATGATATGTGTCGGTTGAACTTGTATACTTTTTGTAGCGATGAAACTTTGTGATGTCCACGGTCCCTGCCGAACATGCGATGACCTGCGTACCTCTAGTTAATTAATTTGCATACTGTATGTTGCATCTAGTTGCTAACCCTTTCTTTTTCGGTTTTTCTCTAGTATATTTTGTTGCATATATATGATTGTACATCCTCTTCATGAACATGCATCTCTAACAGGTACCTAGTTTCTTGATGGCGAGATGGAATTGCTATGTCGTGTACAAAGGGAAGGTTCCGGGGGTGTACAACGAGTGGCATGAGTGTCAGGTGCAAGTGAATGGGTTCACGGGCGCCAACCATAAAGGCTTCAATAGCAGACAAGAAGGAGAAGCTAGTTACTTGAGGTTCACGCTAGCGCGAGAGAGGACTCGTAACCGCCACCTCATGTACTGCATAGTTCCGCTCTCACTCATAGTAATAGCTCTTCTTGCGTATACCTTTGTTTATATGGATGGCGTTGTTGTAGTTGCAAGTATTCCAGACTTGCATGTATCGCTATTTTCGAGATGATGACAAGATACCACTTTGTGTTGGATGATGATTATGATGAGACTATTTGTATGTATATGCTATGATTACATTTGTGGTCTCATAGGCATTTGTATGTGTATCATGATGACATTTCTATGTGCTAAAGATTCTTCTATAAAGCCTGTTCAAATACAAAACAAATATGCCGAAAAAACAAAAAACTACTTAAATTAGCAGTAGCGAGTGTATAAAAGTTAGCAGCAGCGCCGCGATAGTAGTAGCATGTCCAGGCAAAGCGCGCTAGAGCTACTAGCAGTAGCGAGCTTCCACTACCGTGCTACTGCTACACTTGTGTAGCAGTAGCATTGGTGAGCACGCGCTACTGCTATGTGTTAGCTGTAGCGCCTTATTAGTAGCGCCACTCCCCGCGCCACTGATACACCTAAAACCCGTGCTGCTGCTAGCCTTTCCCTAGTAGTGGTGTCATGGACATGGAGAGGAGCGACTCGAGCCTCGAGGTAGGGGCTAGCAACAGAGGTGGAAGGCAGGGGGCGGCGGAGGTGGGGAACCCTAGAAGAGAGATGGGCGAGCGACACAAGGATCGGAGAGATCGAGAGAGGGAAGGAGTTGGGTCGATCTTACATCCGAGGAGAGAAAACACGGTAGAAACCTGGGTGGAGGGGTGGTGGGAGGAGGTGAAGTGAAAAAAACCAGACGAAAATAAACCATGTAGGGGAGGCTATCAAGTCCCACTTTAGGAGTGGAGATAGGCATATCTTTGTATTACATATAATATGATTTGTAATCATTTCCTACATTGTCTCTAGGATGGTCTTGTTGATCTGCATGCCCGATACTTTATATAAACTGCACGAGAGACTTAATATAATATGTGCCACATTATTTTAATTCTCTCTTCTCTAATCCTCTTCCATGGTATCCGAGCCAAGATGTCTCAAGTTGAGACCCTTCCAACACATGGTAGCCTAGACGTGATGGAAGTGTCGAAATAATGGTTCAGCTAGTTGGTATATGAATTCAATTTCATATGTGCCGCTAGCTTGTGACTTAGGTCTGCCATAGCTTTAAGGACGACCCACCCTCCGAAAGGTCGCTCAGGATCTCCATCGGGGCTGCGGAGCCCGAAAATAAGGTTCATCCATCGATCGTATTGATCGGTTGCCTAGAGTCTTTTTTCTGATACGTTGATTGGGATTCTTTTCTGTCTCGCCGATGGATTGATCGGTGTTCCCTTTATAATTTTTTGATCTAATATCGGTTTGCATCACTTTCCGCCCCGTAGAACCTTGACATGCATATGCTACTACAGGGGCTTCACCAACGCGCCAGATGCCCTGCAGTGGAGGCTGCTTGTGCGGTTCTACGTCGGCCAGTCATCCAGTGCCGTATGGACCGAGCCCACAGAAGCGGGCGTTGTTGGTTGCTCACGTGCATGCTGCTGGTGCCCCTATAAGAACTGGCATCCGCTGGTGCGGTCGGCCTGTCATGCCCGCTCAACAATCCATGCCGCTTGACCCGGACCATAGGCGTGTCGGTGCAGGTCTTGCTTGATCATGTCACCCACATCTCATGACTTCAATCTGCAAAGCGCACGTGATCAGGTGCTCCGTCAACCATCCGCATCCAGGCTAAACTCCCCATTCAAATCTTACGTGCATGCACATGTCACCTTCTACCTACGTGCTACATCAACCTACGTGCAGGGATGCAACGTCCTGATCACTTAGTCTACTCCAACAACCATTAACAAGAGCACTGGTATTGGGATCAAAACCGACAGCCCGGATGACGGGTCTGACACGTCTCGTTGGCGATTCTGAGGGCCACCCCTTCGCACAGCGGTGGACGGCATGGTTCGTCGCAGATTTCTAGGCGGTGAGGCTGCTCCGACTCCATCAGGGCGAGATCGTGCTGGGCGTTCGCTCGGAGACGGTACACCTCGTTGATGAGCGGGGGTACACTGTGGACATGCGTTCCAGGGGAGGGATTGTGTTCGCGCCTGGTGCTGTGGTTGCGTTATCCTGTCACGTTCCTTGCATCGAGGGGGAGACCCGGTGCGGGGGCGGCGCCTCGGGAGCCGGCGAGGGAGGAATTGCGGCCGGTGGGAGAGGAAACGCGGCCGGTGAGGGATCAAATCCGGGCGATGCTGGTGAGCCCGTACCAAATTTATCCTTCTCTCCGCCTTCTCTTCCACACACATCGTTCCCCCTTCCGCTCGCCGTCGACCGCGGCAACCATGGTGGAGACCAGAGAGGAGAAGATAATGAGGCTCGCGGGCAGAGACGCGCGCCTGCGTGCGAGGCTGCGAGAGATCGGATCGTGGTACACAAGAAAAAAACAATGTATGCGGAGGCGGAGGCGATCATCAAGGGGCTGACGGCGGAGGAGGAGGAATCCCTCTTTAGGCGTGGAAGGTGCAAACATCCGCTCCAGGTGCTGCTGTGGGCGATGGATCAATCGGATTCCCCACTGAGGGTGGTGGCACGGAAGTGGGGGGCCTTCACCTCCTTTCAAACGGCGTGCCTTGCCCCGGCCATGAGGGCATCGGCACAAAGATCTCGCGAGGGGGTGCTGGCGCTCCCTGCTCCAGGTTCAGCCGTGGCGCCAATCGTGATTCAGGAAGACCCCATGGAGCAACCGCCACAGGAGGTGGTGTGGGTGCTACGCCGCTCCGCTCGTTTGGCTCTAGCTCCGTCAACTCCGACTCCTCGCCGCTCGGCACGCCTCGCCGAAAATGAAGCCTGAAACCTTCACTAGCTAGCGACCGCTTCTGGAGGCTGGCTAGTGAAGGTTCGTGTAGCGATTCTGACAAGGTTGGTGCAGATTCAGGTGTGGATTGTAAGTATTTTTTTCCATATAAAACTCTTGGTGATCATACAAAAGGAGAATCGCATGTCGTTGATACTCACAGCCGCATTAGGCGAGTGAATCGTAGAATTAAGAAAAAAAATGAATCAATATGTTCAGAGTATGCTTCTGAAGCATGTAGACGGTGTAGTTAGAAGTGATGAAATTGATAAACTGACATATTGTCAGGAGGGGTTTACTTATGTGGACTCACCTAGTTGGGGAGATTAGCACAAAAATGCTGTAGATCTAGCATTGATAAAAATTAAACATAGAAATCCAGCAATTTGGGATCATATCAGACTCCCTGGATTCCAAATTGATATTGGGAATGTTGAAGATAACTCAGTTGAAAGTAACATAAAAAATAACACCTAGGAGAATGTTGAGATAGACAGGATCGACAATAAAGCAACTGAGGTTGTTATCCCTGAGAATTTTCTTCTAGAGGAGGTAGTAGAAGAGTTGCAAAAGGGAGGGGATCTGCAGACCTGTGGGGAGGAAAACAGAGGAGAAAACTCCTCACAGGCTTTGTTTGAAAGGCTGGCCCATGCAGCTTGGCCCATGTACATTTCTTAAATTTGCGAACAATTTTTGAAATGGAAATACTGATTGAAATATTCTACAAAAATTAAAAGTTCTGAAATTTTGAACATTCTCAAAAAGTGAACACTTTTTTACTTTTTTGAAAAATAAATTCGTACCATTTCATAAAAAATTTGAATTTAAGGAAAAAACAAAGAAGTAATAGAAAAAACAGGAAGAAAGAAACAAGAAAAAATTAAAAAACAGAAGAGTCAAAAATGAAAAACCAAAAAAGGTATAAAATCAGGAGAAAAATCCAGTTCAGGAACCTTCTAGAAGGTTCCCAAAACCGGAAGGAAAAAAGGGTACAGAAAAACAAACGCTTGATAATGGGCTGGCCCACTGGATTGCTCGCTCGCAGATCCCCCTATGAGAAGCCTCGACATTACGAACCAGTGAGCGTCCTATAGGATTTTCCGAAAAACATGGGCAATGGAAGGTGTTATAGGCGGCACTGAGATGTGATGATGAGGAGACAACGGTTGGAGTGGGCACGCTGGGACGAGGGTGGTTGCACGGTGATTCGCGACAGAAGGCAAAACCACCAAAGCACCCGTGTTTTCGCGGCCGGCTTGGCAGAATGCATCTGAGTCCTAATGTCAACCTCATATTTCAGATCGGAGGGTACATATAGCCCGATGGCAGGCACACCATCATCACCGACACGCTTTAGATAGCAGTAGAGATACTAATCATCGAGTGAACTTAGGATAGCTCTAGGTTCCTTCTAGTGGAACCATTTCACTAGAGTTAAAGTTCTAGATTTGGTATTGGTAGTCGTATTTTCTGGATTTCTTTCGGGATTTTCGATGATGCGTGTTCAGTGAAAGAAGAAGTTCCCGTCGACTACGAAGATGTCTATCGCAACTTCATCAATCTCAAAATATTGGGCCGAGTCAGTCTTTTGGAGGTGGTCATAGTGCATACGTGTATCCATAGACATGACTGTGTATGCATGCGTATAAGCTTCCATGTCTATATCTTACTTAGAAAAAGTCCATGAGCCGGATGTATGGCTTAGCTATGCTAGGGCCATTTTCAAAGGTTCATTAACATCTACTGCATCTCAGACATCTTTATTCAAGCAACAACAAGAACATCGCTGGTTTTCTTTCTTCCAGCGGAAGAAAGATATGTAATGTCAGGGTTGACGCTACCGACCTCGGTCTTTGGTGGTGAGGGGGACCGTCAGACTCACGCGTGTGAATTGTTTTAGTCATTAGTATCTTAGCTTTTTCGGCCATTTGATGTCTTGGCTTCAGCGATGCCGATGGCCGCGTTAAATAAAGAATCTTCGGATCCTTTCGGGTGATGCGATCTAGCCTTTGTTCGGGGATGAATTTGGAAACCAGTCTGTCCAAGTAAGGATGACATGGTGGTGGCGGCATCCACTCGGTGGAGTTTGGGAGGTAGTCCAGGAGTGGATGCGAATTGCGGTATGCATCGGCGACATCTAGAAGATGGTGAATTGTGTGCTGGGCTCGTGGTTCGTGGCAGACAGGTATGGTTTCCTCTTCTGATGTCTTAGTCATATGGATGCCTGATTTGGAGTTCGATGGCGTGTCCTGAATGTTCCTCGGTCCTTTCATTGAAACGCAAATGGCTTTCCCTTGTGAGCCATCTTGGAGGTCCGCGAAACTGCATATTCTAGATGGTGGTGCCGAAGGTGGATGACAAACGTTGGTGTCAAGCGCAGGGGTTTCTTTATTCTTGATTGTAATTTTCTTTTTTGGCAGGTGTTCTTTCGTGCAAAGGATAACGTTCCACTATCTTTTAAGTTTTGCCAGGTCGGTGTATACGTCATTTGTACTATGTTTTTTACGATATAAAAGAGCCATGCAAAACAAGACATCTTTATTCAAGTGGGGTATGAATTCTGCCCCACGCCCACAAGCCCATATGCAAGATATGTCAGTGGCCCTGCCCATTTAAGCTCTTTACACCGGTATTGGAAAGCATTTGAAATCTTATTATAGTTTTTTTATTTTCTGATTTTTATACCTTTTTAAAAACTTTCTTATTTCATTTGTAATTTTTGAATTTTTTCAACTTCATGAACAAATTTTATTTTATATAATATTTTTCAAATTCTTTAACATTTAAAAATATCAAATATTTTTTCACATTCATGATTTGTTGTTCAAATTCATGATTGTTTTAAAAATTGCTTAACGATATGAAAATATTTTCTATTCATATATATTTTAATTTTTTAAAAGTTTTCAAATTTGCGCACATTTTCTGAATTTTTCAAACATTTTATCAAATCATGAAAATTTCTTAAATACTCAAACATTTTTTATATTTGGGAAATTTTTTACTGAAAAGTTTTTAGACTACAAATATTTTTTCTTGAGCAATTTTTCAATTCATGAACATTTTTAAAATTCTTGAAACTTTAATATTTAAAAAAAAAATTATGAATACAATATTAAATTCACAATATTTTTGGGGGAATTTAGAAATTGTTCAGAAATAAAGTAAAAAATAATTGAGAAAACCTAAAACATGAGAGAAAAGAGGCAACTAGTAAAAAGCTTCTAAAAGCCTGACAAAACAAGATGGTGAAAGCTTCCCCAAACCCAAACGCATCTCCTATATGGCCCGACCTACCTAACGTGCTTCCTAGTTTGTGCGCGTTCTACCGTTAAGCCTGTAAGGGCATTCCCTATATGGGCCGGCCTACCTACGAACGTGCATCCTAGTTTGTGCGCGTTACCAGCCATTTTGTTGCTAGCGGACACCTGCAGCAAACACCCCCTCGTGCGACTAGGCTGGCCAATCTATTTTTTTTTCCTCTGATTGGTGAATCGCAAAAAACTGTTGCCGCTAGCTGGGATTCGAACCATCGACCTGCTGGTTCCAACAAAGCCGCAATGGCCACCTTCCCTGGACGTGAATCATTAACGGTTTTGTTCGGTTTTTCCAAATTTGTTAACTTCTTTCTAGTTTTTTCCCTCTTAGGTTTTGTATTTTTCTACAAATAGGAAATTACCCCTATGTTTTTTGCATTTTTTTCCTTTTCTTTGTTTTGTTTTCCCTTTTTTTCTTAAATGAGTAAACTTTTTCCGACCGATGATGTTTTTTAAATTTGCTGAACTTATTTTTCAAAATCAATAAACTTGTTTCTAGTGAAATATTTGTAAAAAATGATAAAAAAGTTTCAAATTCGATGAATTTTATTTCAATTTGATGATCTCTTTTATCAAATTCGATGATCTTTCTCCAAATTTCATGAACTTTTTTCAAAACCGATGAACTTTTTTCAAATTCAATCAAGATTTTCAAATCCGATGAACTTTGTTCTGTTTATGAACTTTTTTCAAATTCGTCAACTTTTATTCTAGATATTAATTAACATTTTTTTCAAAAAGTTTAACTGTTTTCTAAAATCATTGAATTTTTCATGAATAGGGCAAAGTTTTTTTGTGCATGTTCATGAACTTTTTCTGAAATCTGTGAAGTTTCAATTTTTCTAAAAAAAAACATGTAATAGTGGCCATAATATGTCTTAAAGATTTAGGGATGCATTTATTCAATTGCAACGAGACGCCCTAGTGGTTAGCCGAACACGTGTAGGAAGTGTTGGGCGCGATTTCGATTCGCTGCAGGTGCACTTAGCTAAGTATACATTACCATATAGTGTATACCGTTAATGGTTGGAAACACATTGCAAACATATAGCAGTTCCTTTAAAATTTCTAATTTCTTGAATAAAGCTTAGCATGTTGATTACCTCAAAACCTTCTCTTTCCTCCTCCATAAGAGTCCCACGTTGTCCTCATCCTCTTCCAGTTGGCGCCACCACCCCTCTACCCCATCTTCGATGGCCTTTGGGCCATGGAGGTGCGGAGGACATCAACACCATGCCGACGGGAGGGACACTGTTCTCATTCTTGTTAGACTTAGCGTCTTGGTTGGGGCTGTGTAGCGGCGGCGATGTCCCTTAATGTCTCCCACATTTTATCCCAGTCTTTGATGGTGCGTCTAGCATCATCGGAAGGGTGTGGTAGTGTGTCTCCGACGGATCTCGCGGGATTCGGTCGGTGTTGCTCTTCAGTTGACTGTTCAGAGGTTTGATGATTTCGATCTACGACTTTCTTCATCGGCGATGGTTGCTCCTCTAGTGTGCTAGTCCAATGAGACATTAGCACTCCGACTTCCCGACGGTGTACTACAACAAGGTTTGCCTGACTCCAGCAAGTGAAGGGCGATGAAGGTGGCGCGCCTTCGGCTTACTCTAGTGCTTCTAGTCGTTGCTTTGTGGTCCATAAACCGTGTGGTAATTTTTATTAACTCTTGTTTCTTTATACTGTCATGATTGAAAATGAATAGATTGGAAGTTTCTCCCTCAATAAAAAGGTTATTGATTCAAAAGAAAAAACATTGGGTAAGAGTCGATCAGATCGGGCATCTTGGCTTGGCTGACGGCAAAGGCAGTTGCATAGGTACATTTACTTGTTCTTCTTAGTGTGCAAGAATGGAGCAAAAGCTCGTAGCCGTAGAGTTTAAAGATCATGCGGTAGCTTGGTTTTTTGAAACCATAGCTTGCTTCTTCACGCACTGAGCTAATAATTAGTTTACCATGTTAAACCTAACAAGCTTGATGATCAAGCTAAATCATTTCACGAGTATCCATGTACCAATCACCACCTCCGTTGTAGTTGCTCGTCGAGGGTGCAACGTGAAGGGCAGAGAGGTGTGTCGGGTCCAAAATACCGTCGGGTTTACTTCCATACGCACCGTAGCCCGGAGGGCGACCGTAGTCCGCTGCGCCGCCATATGCCGCAGGACCGGGGCCGGGCACGGTTAGCAGCGCCTGATGAGAGGCCGGCCGTGCACCAAGGATGCCCGGAGCAGGGGGACGGGGGACGGGCATGGAGTAAGCATGCACGATGCTTGTCCAATGGTTGTACCCTGACAGACAAGGTGGAGTTGGGATTGCCGCGGGGTTCGCGGGAGAACGTTGCACCGTGCTGGAGTTGCGGGGCCAACCCCCGCAACCCTTGTGCTTGCGACCACCGGAGGGGGCGGGCGCGGGTGGCGGGGTCGGAGTAGGAGGATGAGGTGCGGGCGAGGCTGGAGGCACACCGTGGCCAGCGGCGAGGCCGATGTGGAGCGTGCACTAGTAGAAAACAGGGCTTTCGTCCAGGCCAGTTTAGCCCATTAGTCCCGGTTCAATCCAGAACCGGGACTAATGTGAGCATTTATCCCGGTTCGTGCGGCTAAGGCATTAGTCCCGGTTCACCTGTGCCCTTTAGTCCCGGTTCGTGCCTCAAACCGGGACTAAAGGGTGCGATGCCCATTAGTCCCGGTTCATGCCTCAAACCGGGACTAAAGAGTAGACCTTTAGTCCCAGTTTGAGGCACGAACCGGGACTAATGGGGTTGAGACCTTTAGTCCCGGTTCATGCCACGAACCGGTACTAAAGGTCCCATTTTCAAACTCTACCCCCCCGCCCCCCCGGTGGATCGCCTTTTCAATTTTAAAAAAAATAAAAGAAAATGATGGAAATGTCAAAAAAATAAAAGAAAATAAGTTTCCCATGTGATATGTGGTCTAGTTGTTGGGAAAATTTGCAAATGTGAATTTCGACTTTATTTGCAAAATCTCTCTGGAATTTGTAAATATGGGCATAACTTTTGCATACTAACTCAGATGAAAAAGTTTTTTATATGAAAAATCATCTACTCGAAAAGTTGCATCCAAATTGTATTCCTCATAGTTGGTCACAATATATACATGAGATGTCTTGCGTGACAAGGAAACTAATCCTACCATATCTCTACGAGTCAACTATCCAAGGCTAGAGAGTATAGGAAGATTAATACAAATACAAATATGTCACATTCAACACCCGCCCCCCGCACGCGCTGTGGAAGTGTCGTCGTCGGCGATGCAAAGACTGAAACGAAACTCCTAGAATGCAGTGGTTGGAAGCCCTTTGGTAATAATGTTGGCAAACTGTTGGGTGGTCGGTACATGAAGAACACGGAGCTGACCCAACTGGACCTTCTCGCGGACGAAGTGAGCATCAAGTTCAATGTGCTTGGTGCTCTTATGCTGCACCAGATTGGCCGCGAGGTAGGTAGCCGAAACATTATCATAGAAAACCATCATAGCTTTCAGGATTGTGACCCGAAGTTCACCAAGTAGTAGACGCAGCCAACATGTTTCGGCAACAACATTGGCGATGACACCGTACTCGGCCTCAGGACTCGAGTGGGAGACGGTCGGCTGCCGCTTAAAGGACCATGAGATGAGAGTGTCACCGAAGAAGACACAATATCCCGACATGGATTGTCGAGTGTTAGGACAGCCAGCCCAATCCGCATCAGTGTAGGCAAAAAAAAGCTCGGTGGAGGCGGATGTACGAAGACCAGGGCGGTAGGTCGGTGTGCCGCGAATATACTAGAAAATGCGCTTGACCAGAGACCAATGAACATCACGAGGCGAGTGCATGTGCAAGAAAACTTGCTGCATGGCAAACTGAATGTCTGGTCTGTGAGTGTGAGGTACTGAAGAGCACCAACAATACTGTGGTAGGGAGCGGCGTCAGTGGTAGGCTGTCCAGCAGTGGCAGAGAGCTTCCGCTTGGCCTCCGCAGGAGTAGCAGCAGGTTTGCAGTCGGTCATGCCAGCACGATCCAATAGATCAAGAGCATATTGTCCTTGATGATGAAAAAATCCAGAGGCATCACCTCGCACATTAATGCCAAGGAAGAAGTGCAACGCGCCCAAGTCCTTCAGCCGAAACTCAGAACCAAGGCGGCCAATGATGTCGCAAAGTAGATCCCTGCGAGAGGCGGTGATGACGATATCATTAACATACAGAAGAAGCATGGCGACATGATCAACTCGATGAAGCACAAATAACGACGAGTCGGAGGTGGTGCTGCGAAACCGAGAGCAGTGAGGAATGCTGCAATGCAATGATACCACGCACGAGACCCCTGTTTCAGGCCATAGAGAGACCGTGACAGCAGGCAGCCGTCATCAGGCCGAGTGGGATCAACAAAACCAACTGGCTGCTGACAAAGAACACGCTCTCAAAGATGACCGTACAGGAAGGCGTTGTTGATGTCAAGCTGGTGAATAGGCTAGTGACAAGATGCGGCGAGCTGAAGATCAACACGAATCGTCCCGGGTTTAATGACCCGGCAGAAGGTCACTGAGAACTCAACACCGGCACGTTGTGTAAATCCGCGAATGACCCAATGAGCCTGGTACCTGTCTAGAGAGCCATCCGGGAGAATTTTATGCCGAAATACCCACTTGCCATTAATGATGTTGGTGCCGGGAGGGCAAGGGACCAACATCAAGGTCCTGTTGGCGACAAGAGCATCATACTCAGTGCGCATGGCCGCGAGCCAGTGCGGGTCGCTCAATGCAGAGTGCACCAAGCGCGGTACTGGGGAGATGGCCGTGACACTGAGGTTGTGGTAGCGGAGGTTCGACTGATGAATCCCGACCTTAGCACGCGTCACCATGGAGTGATGAGGTGGCGGAGGAGGGGTCAAGGCAATCGTCGAGGCGGGGAAACAACCGTGGGTGCAGAAGACAATGAGGACGAGGCCGCGGAGCAGACCGCAGTCGACGAGGTGGCAATCGAGGCCACAAGCGAAGCCACAGAAGGCAGCGGTGACGAGATCGCGGACGAGGCCGCGGGTGGCGAAGACGGGTCCGCGAATGAGACTGCGGAGAGTGACGACGAGCCGGCGTCGACGCGGGTGAGGGCTCCCGGGGTGCTGCATAGGGCGACGTCGCGATGGAGGAGACGGTCGAGAGCTCGGCCGTGGACGGCGATGACACGCCTGCATGGGATGGTGCCGAAACCAATGGAGACGGGGTCGACTCCTCCTGAGCCGGCGGAGGCGAGGCCGGTTCCACCACAGCCGGCGAGGGAGGTCCTGTCGAGGGAAGCGAACGGGCTGCCTGAGGAGCATATGGCCGCGACGCAGGAAGCACAAGGGCACCGCGCGACCGACGAGGAGCGGCCTCCGAAGATGATGCCGCTGGCGAAGCTACCTGCTCAAAAGGGAAGGCAACCTCATAAAATTAAACATGCTGCGAGACGAAGACACGACGAGAGATGGGTCGTAGCCACAAAAGCCTTTGGTGTTGGGTTGGTAGCCAAGAAATACACAAGCGAGAGACCGACACGCAAGTTTGTGCGGAGCGGTGGCGGTAATGTGAGGGTAACATAAGCAACCGAAGACGTGAAGATCGTCATAGGATGGAGGAGACCCGAACAAGAGATGATGAGGGGTATAGCTCCATCATGGTTTGCAAGGCCGGATGTTAAGGAGAAGCATGG
>NW_025226311.1:0-8234 GCF_018294505.1 Triticum aestivum | reverse complement strand
ACAGGGGAGTGGAAAAAAGCAGCATGAGGTTGAGTGGGTGCGGCAATAATAAGTGGGGAGCGGGCACGACATCATCTACTAGCTATCCATGTTCCTAGGTCAAGAGGAAGAGGGGTATAGAAGGGACATGTGAGAGAAGGGAATCATTGAATCTGGTATAAATCGACAGCCGGTCGTGAGAGTATGAGACAAAAGAAAACGCCCACTGACAAAGAAGCAAACTGAATGTCTTCTTCATTGTCGTTAGATAGGGTTGATTACCATAGGAAGCCAGGAGCAGGAGTAACACATGTTACTGGAAAACACAATTCCTATGGATCACTTAAATTGCGATATAGGTTCACATATTTGCTACAGGTGGTCAATGAGTATCACTAACTTAATGACTTGATGGGCACAAGTTCGTGTTTGTCCCGATGCGATGGAAATAATTCTTTAGCCGGTGTCTTTATAAATTTTTTGTTGACCAAAAACAACACAAGGTCATTTACCTAATCATGATAAACACACATCAAGGTTCTCACTATGGCGCCCGATTGGCTATGGGTATGTGGTAGCGCGGGTGTATAACCATCCAGGGTGGAGGGCCAAGCGCCCAACCTCGCAATGCGTATCTCAAGGTTGCTGAAGACCCTGTTGACACACTTTTTTTGTCACCCATAACTTGGCGCAATGAGAACGCGCTTCAGGCAGCTTAGTTGCATTTTGGATCTGGTAGCTTCATCATTGGACATTAGTAATAGTACGCGGGATGATATGCTACAATGACAGACAGTTGATCTCCATGTGGCCAGCCTCCCCTATCATGTGATGTTGTGGGATGCTTCTTCCCTGTGTATCTTCTATCCAGAGTACATGTGTTTCTTCTCCTGGATGGTCGATCAGGTTAGGTGTCGCTGGTGTCGAAGTGAACCCATCTTGCTTGGTATGTGAAGCAAATGCAAAATTAGTCGAACAACACTAGCTAGTACAGTTGTGAGCGTGAGCTTGCACTTCTTTTCTCTTCCCATCCTTTTTAGATACTCTTCCTTTTCTTTCGAGGCCATCGAATACATATTAGATCATACTTCTTTTCTTTCGAGCCAATGGAGTACTTTGACTGGCCTCTCTACAAAATCTCACTGAACAACAACATGGAGGTCAACCAAGGCCGGTTTCTTCAATGACAGGTTTGGCAAGCATGACAGTGTAGGAGATGAAGTGCCGCCGTGGGGAATCTGGGCAAAGAGCCATGAACGTCTATTTCAAGGGAACAAGCCTATTGTGACAATATGATACCAGATTGATTGTAAAAACACTGTTATGCATATTTCTCAGCAATACAAAAGGGGAGCTAGAAATGTAATTGTTTCATCCCCATCCAACTATCAAAACAATTTAGATGATGTGTCCCATTTGGTTATATATGTTATGTAGATTGAATTGTCATAGATTTATAGTTTTAATCGATTCAGCAGAACAATGGCTTTATTTTCTAATTAATGTGCGATGTTCTAGCCTATACGTATTTAAAAAATGCGGCAACACTTCCTGGATGCTCATTGCTGTCCATGTCATTTTTTTCTATATTCACTAGTTAAATCCTAGAAAAAAACTCAATTTTCTTTTAGTAAATAATAGAATTGATTTATAGATAGATAGATAGATAGTTGGACAAAATATCTCTTTTGTTTCTCAGATATTGTTGCTCTAGTTTGTTGTTTACCTAATAGTTTGAACTCCACATGCTAATCCAATTGCGAAGGAAAGAATAAGAAAATTCACGCATCGCATCTCAGCATAGAATCTCATGGTTAAATAAGGGGTGTACTAAACCAGGGTCCAGCCTCATCAGTCCCAATTTTGTAATTCTAGAAGTAGGGTGGTGCAGTCAAATCCCTGTATTTAAGCTTGAGTAAATTGAACTGTCAATACATGAATTTCTCCCGAAAGTTCAGTTTCATACATCAAGTATCAAATTTCACAGTTTCATACATGATGTTGCATTGGTGGGACAAAAAGGGCACGGCCTAGCAAACGTTTCAACTCAGGAATCAACAGTCCTCAACTAGAGCTTGGAAAGCTAGTAATTCTTTTGGTCATGTGTAGACATGTATTTTGCTGATGACGTTTTGAACTCTGTAGTGAACATGACATGCTGATGCAAACTATGTCATTTATTTTGCTTTCTATCAAATATATTTGGATCATGTCAACTATATGGTTGTTCTTGCAGTATCTGAATGAGTCATGTCAAATATATGTTTTCTCTTAGCTGCGATCTCAATTTCTAAATATATGTCAACTACTGAATCATGTCAAATAATGTTGACACATGTTTCTGGATACACCATTCCACATATGCACAGTACCAAATCGATTTGGGAATTCAGCGGCAGTGCTTCTTTTGTTCGCTAAATGACCAACAAGGACCAAAATGAAAAGTGCCAATTGTAAGTTTTCAAAAAACACACGACCAACTACAGGCGAAGAGGTACACATCACGCGCAGCGTGCCACATCGGGCTCACTCGGCTGTGCTGTACTGTTTTATCCTACCAATGCAACATCATGTATGAAAGTGAGAAATTTTATACTTGATGTATGAAAGTGAACTTTCTAGACAACTTCATGTATCGACAATGCAATTTATGCTTTAAGCTTTGTCAGGGTCGTTGGGGGCTTGGTGTTGGCCCCGGCATTGAGTTCTTCGTGATGCCCATGACAAAGCTGCAATGGCCCACGACCGATTCTTTTGGGCAAGAACAACCTAGTCCGAAGTTGGCTTTAGTTTCCTCCACCCAACATAGGTTTTGTTATCCTTGTTCTTAGCCAGACATGACTATTTCTCGCCATCCAACTGTAGCAAGAGCCCATCTTTCACAAGATTTTTGGTTTCCGCTTCTCTCAGTCTAGCGTCAGGCGCCCTGTCGCACTGCTTTATCACCAATTACTGTGCACTCTACGTGCCGTTGATGAAGCTCTCATTTGGGTCCTTCACTGTGGTGGTCAGCTCGTTCTGGCTGAAGACACCCACACACCATAGTTTGAGTGGACCTTCAAGTGACCATGGCTTCTAGTTCAAACAACACTTGTAGTTTCATTTATGATACCTCCTAAACTTATATTAAACTATCTTTTGTGGACTCCTTGCACGAGCACAGACAATAGATTATTGTACCTGCAATATAGTAAAATCAGATCATACTGTGACAACGGATCAAATGGATGTTTATATGGAAGAGTATGCTCTTCGTTGCCTTTTATACAGGTGCCTCCAGAAAGCTTATATTCTTCAATGCGGCACTGCCTTCACATGTGCACGACTTCTTCTATCGACTGCGGTAGGCTGTCCATGTCACTTTCTTCTATCGCCTTCTGTAGGTAGTCCGTGTCCATTGTAGGGCATCTACAAGTGTGGCCCCTTCTTGTGATTCCAAAACTTGCCAACCCGTCTTAGTTCCAGAGCAAAATTGCTAAAACTATGGATGTACGTACACATCTAAATGTCTTGCACATATAGGCCAGCTGAGAGGAGCAAGTAGATGGTGGCCACCATGTTCTTGAAATTTTATAAAAAAGAGGATATGCACAAACAAGTGTATCATATATTGAAGGAGAAATAGCTAGACATCTCAACAATAGTGCAATATTCGTACAATCGGATACGATACAGCAACACCTCATCTACCTGACTAATTCATAATGGACTCTTCCCAAAATCTCTCCACCTATGTAGCTACCCACACAAAGCATCTGCATCAGTACGCAGATAGCCTGCAGCCACACAAGCTCTACCTTCCTGCAACACTACCAACAAGACTTGCTCTACCGCCGGTGTAGCATGATCGAAGACGACCATGTTTCTGTGCTTTCAATTTTCCCTGGTTGTGAGCATAAGAATGGTCATGAAATCGTTGGAGCCCACCTCCACGAGTAGGGAATCCCATCCGACCAAAGTGTTGTTGGCATGCGGTATCCACTCAACGTGCCCACATGCTGTCAACACATGGTTCCACACCATGCATGCAAAAACGCAACCCCGGAGCTGGTGATCAATGCAATCCGGTAACTGGTCACACAGTAGGCAAGCCAGTTGATGCTGGAGCACCCAGTGCACCAGCCGACCCGAAATCAGTACTTGGAGTCCAGCTAGGCGAAGCATCTATAGCTGAGAGATCTCTTTGAGTTCCACACAAAACATGCGTAGTGATCACCTGTCTTCCATAAACCAAGCCACTCTCTCACCTATTTAGCCCTATGAGACCCACTCTTCCAAGGCATAGTTACTCCTCGAGTCCACCTCCACTCTAATTAATTAGCATATGTCGACCCTACCATCCTCTTTATCCCTCTAGAGGTAGGCCCACCTAATTAAACTCTTCTAACTACCACATATCTCTCTTCTTTATTTCATCTGATCGATGGCACATGACATCAGAGAGATGAGTGAGACACATTGGGCTGTGAATTCTTCTTCTGAATTCTATCTATAGGCTCTAATTTGAATTGTATCACTATATGATTGAGCATGCATGCATAGTTGATTGTTCGTATGGCTCGGTGGACGTGAGGGCGATGCAACATTCGGTTGATCGCATGCTTTGTTGCATTTTTTAAGGGAAAATAAAATGGGTGTCAAATCACGTCAAAATGTTGATTAATTTCGGTTTCGTCGAGTTGGTGTCGCTCAATATGTCCCTTTCTTAGCAAAGTTCATGCCTAATTTTTTAATTCTACATATTCTTAGATCCAATAGTAATCGATTAGTTATGTATGCATGTTGCAGCTTGGCGCCGAATGATGGATTGTAGTTGAATGTACTTCATACCACAGTCGTCCAATTATTTTATTAATAGTTTGATGGAGTTATTAGAGTTTGCGGAAGAAGATGTGAGCAAATGGGGTGCAAAGAACATATGTTGTCCATGTGTTATTTGTGAGAATGATGTTATGTATACATTTGAACCAAGAGAGTTGCATAAGCATTTGTTGGCTACTTTGTTTCATGTCGTGTTATATGACCTGGACAAGTCATGGTGAGGCATATGAAGAAGCGGAACATGACAAAGAACAAGATGTGCTGATGGATGGACATGCTGGATAGTCCGACAGCGAAGAAGAGGATGAGTCGGGTGAAGACTTCGATGAAACTGAGGAGGCCAAAGCTAACAAGGCATTCATCAAGGACAAATCGACCGGAATGGTGCACGATGAAAACATGCAAGTGTTGATTGTGAAAGAGACTAGCACCAAGACTACTGCTCGTACAAAGGCTACCGAATTTGCGACTCTCGTGAATGACTCAACAATTCCATTGTACACTAGGTGCGAGACAGAACACACCTGACGAAGTGTTTGCATGATGTTCGTCCTGATGGCAACATATTGCCAAAAAGTATCGATGAGGCAAGGAAGCTAATGCGTCCTCTTTATATGGTGGCCCAAAAAGCAGCCCCTTCCGCAATGTTTTGTTGGTTACCTAAGTGATCTATGCTAGCTAACTAATTGTACCAAATTGAAGTTTTTTTAAGCAAGTCTAAAGACAGTGCCGTGGTCAATTGGTTTATACCTTGTGGAACATCTGGGAGCACAACCCATGCATTTTCAGTGTGTCTCTCCTAACCCACCTTGAGCAGGTAGATAGAAGAGAGAGAGTAATGGGGGAGAAGTATTGAGGAAGAAGAAGAGTGAGAGTGGGAGCATGTGGGAGGTAGGGGAAAGGGAAGAGAGGAGGGGGAGGGGGAGGGACGGGTGGGGAAAACGTGGTGGGTTGGTGCGGATTAGCAGTAGCGCGGGAGTTAAAACGCGCTGCTGCTAAGGAAGTAGCGACAGCGCACTTTTGGAAACGGCGCTACTGCTAACCGGGACAAAAAAGTGTGCCAATTTGAAATCTAGCAGCAACGACCTCAGAAAAAGCGCGCTACTACTACATCCATAGCAGTAGCGCGGCTCGCGGCACCGCGCTGCTGCTAAATGGAGTTTGGTGGACACCCGCCGGTCGATATTTGTAGCAGCGCGGTTTACACCGAACATGCTACTGCTAAAAACTTGTCAGTAGCGAGTTTCCCGCACATGCGCTACTACTAATTAGCAGCAGCGCTGCTTTTTGAGCCGCGCTGCTGCTAAGATTCTGTGTATAGGCTTTTCCCTAGTAGTGCACCCTCACATGCATTAGGGTTTCGTGCACTGTTGCCACAGTTTCTCTATCAAGTGTCGTCGCGGCTTCCACAACCTACTTTGGCCTCAGGCCACTATGCCTCCCCTGCTTTCACATCGACGGGCTCTTCTGTGCGGAGGATGGCCATCAGGCGGCGGGTGACATGTAGTTGTTGCGCGAACTCCTCTGTGACGGAATCTCCAAGATGGGTGGTTGTCTTCTTGTAAGAAGGAGATGGTGAAGGATGCAGAGAAGAAAGATATCATGGTGTGTTCTTGCTGCGAAGAACTTGTACATATTTTGTCTTCATGCCAGCTCGAGGACACACATACTATGACGGAAGAACATCCTTCTATATAAGGGAAGATGTTGAACTTGTTTAGAACATGTTCAAGTTTGACCTTGTTGTAAATGTCTTGTTCCTATACAGTGGGTGGTCCCACGAAAACTGTACAAAATAGTTGAATTAGTAGAGAAGTCGTATGCATTGTGCATACATTCACACATGGCGTGCACGCAAGAATTCGGTAGTAACCGGTGGTGCTAGAATTTCATTTCCGAAGTACCCATTGTACTTGACGAAGGGACATATGAACTTAGTAAATGATTTATGAGTGCTCAGCTTACCTTGTCACGCAATTCGAGTTTTGCCAAGTTCCTTCCTTCGGGCACCCACCAAAGCCTCTACCGAGTGTCTTATATGTACGTGTAGCAGGTAAAATTAAGATAATTGCAGACAATAGACATAAATGCACCTTACATGTGTCCATTTAGTTTTTGGATTGCCCATTTCATTACACTTGGCAAAGGCTTTGAACCACACAAAAAATGAGACTTCTACAACTCGGTGATCATGGCAGAGGCGAGCACGTCTCAGCCACCGAATCACACCTCACTAATGCTACCTGATCTCCACCTCAATCGTGAGCCGCCACCTGGTCTCCCCCTCCATCAAATCTTCATCATCATTTATTACCAGTATGACTCTTGGACCCACAGTAGGAGGCACGGGATCTAGAGTGCCTTGGACCCACAGTCACGTGACCACCTCACCGTCCAGCTCGACCTTGCTCCTGCGCTAGTGGTCGCAATGGTGGGAGGTACCAAGCTCACCGGTTGGTGTCCATCCCTCTGACATCGAGGGATAGAGGGATATAAGGGAGGAATGGATGGGTAGAGAAGGGACATATGGCAATAAGGAGATAGTGTAGACAGGGGAGTGGAAAAAAGCAGCATGAGGTGATGACGGGAAAATGGCGGGCGTGAAACACGCGTCCACGTCATTGATACAGAATGAAATTTAAATGCATAAAATGAAAATAGAATCAAACATTGCAGGTACATTATTTCCATAACTCTTACATTTACATAAAAATTCTGTTAATTACATCTCCGAAGAGAAAACCCCTGATTAAGAATTCCAACATATCTATTACATAGGATTGCATCACATTCCTATTACAACATTCTACAAGAGAGATCCTCCTCGCAGTCGACGACGAACTCCTGCTTGGTGAGCTTGAAGTTTGGTTCCATGCAAGTACTCCTCTATGATTTTATGTGTGATGTTTGGGAATATATTTCCTAGCATGCAACCATTTTTGTGTGTTCAACCTCATTTATATGCCGAATGCAGGTTGATTTTGACTAGGCATAGTTTTATCCTAGGTTTGGCATATAGGATATGTATATATTTTCCTTTGGGAATTTTATATGACATCTTTGGTTTTGGTGGCATGTATATATGTGACA
Source organism: Triticum aestivum (assembly GCF_018294505.1). Classification (NCBI taxonomy): domain Eukaryota; kingdom Viridiplantae; phylum Streptophyta; class Magnoliopsida; order Poales; family Poaceae; genus Triticum; species Triticum aestivum. The sequence continues at coordinate 344 of NW_025226311.1, read as the reverse complement.
TGCCAATTTTAATAAGTTTCGCATCATCACATTACTACTATCACCGCGCGACACTGATATGGTGCCCGTGTGTAGCGTAATGGGCTGAAGCTTTCTGACACAAGTTTGATGCTTTTTATGGTGCATATGATATGTGCCATATTTTGTTGACTCTGACTTCACACGGTATCAATACTAACCACGCGGTGCAATGATATGACACACACGTATAGCTTGACCCGAATGGAGTTTGTTTATGATATTTTTATTTGTTTAAAGCCTATGTGGGCTACATGAAATATGCCTTATCATGTATTTTGCATGAATTTTGTATGCATATGTGGATATGGAGTGAACTTATTTTT
>NW_025226310.1:0-1235 GCF_018294505.1 Triticum aestivum | reverse complement strand
CAAGATCGAGAAGATCATTAACTTAAACATACAAAGAGGACGGGAAATCCTATCATCATTCAATACTTATATTTCTTGAGGTCAACTTTTTATATGAGTTTGAATTACCTTTTTATGTGTAGATGTTGGACTTGCCTGTACCTATACTAAGCACGGATTTGTAATAGATTTTCGTAGAGTGATGTTGGACTTGCCTACGAACGGATGCTGAAAACTTGATTGCTAGTAGTGCTATATGTTGCCCTTTTTCATCTGTACAACATAGATGAGCAGTCCTGAGTCAATTTTTTATAAAAAATTGGAAGACTTTTATCTCAAGTGCCCGCATTCGATTTGCTTTCCCGGTTCACTGGAAGAAGCTCTTAAGGTTTCAAATGAATCATCAGGGGCACCCCGTTCTCCAAAATATGAAGAACATGGAGTTGTTTCACGCTTAGAAGAATCAAGAGTTTCTTATGATTCTAAGGATTTTCTGAGGTTATTTTCATGCTTGCAGGAAGAGTATGTCGAATACTAGTGCTGAGATGAAAGTATTACCGAAAGTTTACTGAATGGATCCAGAGTTGCTCATCTATGTTGTGCTTGAAGATCGGAAATATATATCACTACTGCAAAACTTTTTTTGGCCCACTAAAAGTCTGGTATCTTTCAATGCAAGTTTGTTGATAAAAAAGTTCAAATTCTTAATTCTGTGTGAAAGCTGTGTACACGTTTTGGGTACAACATACATCCTTTATGTTTCATGAGGTCAATGTTTCATGTATATTAAAGTTTCATTTTTTATGGGTCTATATATCATGAAAGCATGAAGAGTGTGAACTTGTAATTGAGAGACAAGTTTTTGTTGACACGTTGCATGCATGATGTCCATTGATGTTTGAACCGGTTTGCGGTGTGAATATGGACCGCGAGCTCCGACTAAACATTCGTATACTAGGAACTACTAGTTTCATACCCGTGTGTTGCTACGGGTGAACAGAAAACATAGTGAAGCACGATTGTTTCAATTCCTACAACAACAAATTAATTATTTCTTCCACTTCTTTCTTCGTAGGCATGGTCGTGTTTCATTAACCACTCCCGCCTCACATATATGTTTGTCCTTACCCTTCCTTTCCCTTCACCTTTTTTGTCACCATTGTGTTTGAACCCTCTTCTATATATATATATATATATATATATATATATATATATATATATATATATATATATATATATATATATATATATATATA
>NW_025226309.1:0-1402 GCF_018294505.1 Triticum aestivum | reverse complement strand
ACGAAGAAAGAAAATATTTTGGCGCCGCGATAACTTGCGGCCTTTTAGGATATTTCCCATAGCTTTATATTAGACTGACACTGACACCCAAGATGACACAAGACAATAGGATGCCATCCGGAATACAACTCGAACCCCGATTTACAACACCTTCACACGACATTTGACTCAACCGGAAGGACTTTAATAAACTTGGGAATCACCTTATAGATCGATGATCCTGTTACAAACTTAGTGACCAAATCTAACCCACGTGTTGTGCTTATACTAACATCCTCCTGGCATTAGATATACAATTGCTTGAGGAGAGAGCAAGTAGAAGAAAAACAGAAACACTGGTTTTTTATTTCTCCTGCCTATAGAAGTATAAATGTGTAACTTTAGGGGTACCCTAAAACACAGTAATTACAACTAATTAGGGTTTCTCACAACATCTCATGTGATTTTAATATTTAGGCAACGTGTGGGTTTTTCACTTATTATGTAGTACTCCCACCATCCCAAAATATAGTGCATATTAGAATTTGTAAAGTCAAACTTTGTAAACTTTGACCAAGTTTAAAAAAATAGCATCATCTATGATACCAAATCAATATCATTAGATTCGTGCAATATATTTTTATTTGGTATAGTAGAATAGATAATTTTCTTCATAAACTTGGTCAAAATTCAAGAATTTGACTTATTTTAGCACGTCGGCAATGTCCACCGGATACCTGTGGATAGAGGTGGTCCACGGCCCATGGGTGTGGCGGGCAGCTGGTTGGATGCACTCCCACACCACGCTGTTGCACTTGAACCCTGAGCCAAAGCCGATCATCCAAACGCGGTCGCCCTTGCGCATTCGGCCTTTGGCCTCGATGTAGGCGAGCTCGTACCATAGCGAGCTACTCGACGTGTTTCCGAACCGGTGCAGTGTCATCCGCGACGCCTCCACCTGCTCGTCGGAGAGGCCGAGCTTTTCTTGCAGCTGGTCTATGACGGCGCGGCCGCCGGCGTGAATGCACAGGTGCTCGAACGCCGTGGAGAAGTCCGGGATGTAGGGCTGCTTGACCCGCGCGCCGCGAAGCAGCTTGCGTGCGACGAAGGAGAGGACGAATAGAAGCTGCTCGGAGAAGGGTAGGACGAGCGGCCCGATCTCCGTGATGTTGGCTTGGAGGGAGCTCCCGGCGACGGCCATCAGGTTCTTGCTGAGGTTGATCCCGACGTTCCCTTGGTCGTCCTCTTCCTGGAACACGCACCGGTACGCGCTGTCGTCGTTCGCGCCGGTCAAGGTGCGCACGACATGCTTGAGGCGGAACCGGGCGTTCACGGGGGACGTCGACAGTATCGCGGCCACTCCGCCGACGCGGAACAAGCAGTTGGGCAGGAGCATGGCGCGCTCGTTGCCGACATAGTAGTT
>NW_025226308.1:0-1459 GCF_018294505.1 Triticum aestivum | reverse complement strand
TTGTAATATATCTGTATGCAATTACGAATCCCTAAATTAAAAATGTTTATTTGCAGAATACATTCACCTTCATTGTATTCCCATACCTTCTATTGGCAAACACAGGGATGGCTTCTCATATAATGTCCAACAATGAACATGTGTTTGATGTCTTCTGTCACTCCACTCCAGGTCCTCCTCAGCTATTCTTGTGATCCTATTGACTAATCGTAAGATAGATTGTTCAATGTAATCCTATTGACTAATCGTAAGAAAGATCCTTGATAGTACGGCAATCAGTAATCTGGAAAGATCTGAATCCAGGTGCCATAATAATTATTTGAACAACTATGGTCATCCCAGCTATCCTGTAATTGTAATATCTATATTTGTACAGGCGAGGATAAGAAGATCTTCCAGGAGGGTGAAAACTACAGTCGTTCTGTCGATTGTGCGAAACGATTGGTCCTTGTACATGATAATTATTTCAGACTGGTGCTCCACTGTTTTTTTGTTTGAAACTACTCCCTCTGTTCCTAAATATTTGTCTTTTTAGGATTTCAAATGGACTACCACATACGGATGTAAATAAACATATTTTAGAGTGTAGATTCACTCATTTTGCTCCGTATGTAGTCACTTGTTGAAATCTCTAGAAAAACAAATATTTAGGAACGGAGGGAGTATGTGGCAGTGATCATACTCTGTAGTGAAAGTTACTGGGAAGTTGGGTTATCGTTCCCTATTTGTCAAGGTCATGATGGTGATTACTTTTTTTCCAGTTTAAGGTTGCGAAACCTGAAGATCCTGAAGTATTATATTTGCGTGTGTGTTGGTGGCCTCTACCTGTTTGTTGGCATACTTCTAAGAACTGAAAATATTCTGTTTTTCAGGTGTCTGTTTAAGTGGGTGTCAGCTTATATATGAGGGATAGAGAATAATAATTCATATATGCTATCATTGAACTATTATGCACAGGCAAAAACATCAGATGAAAAGTAAACCCAGCGTTAGAAATTGGTACTTGCCAAACAACCCAAACGTCGTTGGCCTGTCATTTTTGCTAGAGGCCCGGGGAACTGAGTCAATATGAAATATTCATAAATCTAGCCGGACATACCTATAATGCAGGGGGCACACTATTATCCATAAAAATAGCTAGCAAAGCATCCGCTACTCATTATGTAAAATTACGACAGTTGTAACACGCACGGAGTAAATTACTGGCATACACGAGGTAATCTTACGGCTCTCCCATTTTCTTTACGAAAATAGATGCTCCCTTTTCAGGTTGTAACTTTACCTCACATGCTTTTCTTTCCTACGTTCTGCAATCTGCCACGGGGATGGGGTGGGGTGAGGAATAAGAATTCCTCACCCAGGGTGACGAATAGTCAATCCCTATATATATATATATATATATATATATATATATATATATATATATATATATATATATATATATATATATATATATATA
>NW_025226307.1:0-1651 GCF_018294505.1 Triticum aestivum | reverse complement strand
CCCCCCCCCCCCACCGGGTGATGTTGCATTGCAGCTCCACCGCGGCACCAGACGACCAATCCATCGCAGCAGCGGCGACCACCGGCGATGTTTCATTGCAGCTCCACCGAGGCATCGGGCGATCAAACAATGCTCCATCGCAGCAGCGGCGACCACCGGTGATGTTTCATTGCAGCTCCACTGTGACACTAGCTCTGCTGCAAGCGGCCACCGGCAACCGTCGCTCGTCGGATTTATGATGACGTCTGCTGCTATGGAGTTGTTTTTGTCTGTGTTGCAAAAGATGATGCGGTGCCGGCGAGTATACTGTGATGTGAGAGACAAACTGATGGCCTTGATTAAGCGGATCTAGCAGCAGATAAGGCGCTCATTTGTAGGGATCGGATCGATCTGGATTCTGGCAATCAAATCGTCGCAAGCAGCGGTTCCCAAGAGGAGTATTCGGTCTTAACTGTCCATTGAATAGAGAGTATTTTTTTTATCAGGCAAAACACTTCGATTCAGTCGGCGTCCGCAGCCTCCTCCGTGCGACGATGTGTCTTTGCGAGTCTGTTTCTGTATTTTTTTAGGAAACTGATTGGTTCCATCCGGATGTAAACAGCCCCATCAAACACCCGTCTCGTGTGATGGACGCATGTCCTGTGGAGTGTGGGCCACGCACCGCATCTCATCCACATCTCCACGGACGCGCCTGAGCCACTCATTCGTCTTCTTCCTTCTCCTAATCACGTTGACTCTAGGCCCTGCAACCTCTGTTATGTATCTCATCCATGCTTTTCTACCTCAACTCTGGTAGCTCGGCCACCACAAGCTGGACTACGGCGATGTTCTAAGCCACGCAACTTCAGCTGCTCCGGCCACCGCACTCCCCCTTCGACGCGGCGGCTGCGTTCGTTTGTTGCTGCAATCTTCTTCCATGTGTTTCTGCTTCGGGCGACGCTGCTACAAAGGAACCTCGCTGGCGCCGGAAGATGCATCCGGCTGGTGTTGTAAGCCGGGTCGCTATGATGCAAGATTCCGTTGTTGGAAGCCTTGCAGCAACGCCTGGTGCTGTGAGCATGACGACGGCGCGGACTGCCGGAGATGCTGAGATGGTGGCGCAGCTTCTCCGGCAATGTTACGACGGATGCTGCGAATGGCGACCTAGCTGCGATGGTGGCGAGTCGGCTCCTGCGAACACGACGGCAGGCCGACTGCTCGGCGATGCTACGACGGTGGTGCGGCTTCTCCGGCGATGCTGCGATGGCGACACTGCTGCGATGGCGGCGAGTCGGCTCTCCGCTGCAGCAACGTCGGCTACTGCTGGCGCAACAACAGTCGGCTGCTCGGCTGCAGCAACGCCGGCTGCTGCGGGCACGACGACGGTCAGCCCTTGATACAGAACTTTCCCTATTTAAGAAATACATTCCATACTTGTAAATTTTGCACAGTCAAACTTGCCCTTGATATAGAACCCCCCCGGCTCAGGGGCAGCCCCGTCGCGCCGCCACCGGCCCACCCTTCACACACCCCCATCCGCTTCGCCGCCGCCGGAGAGGACGCCGGTGAAACCGCGCGTGCCCCAGGTATGGTAGCGGGCGGGGCTCCTTTGTGCCGGCGCTCACCAGCTAGCGGGGGGTCCCTTCGACGGCGCTTCAAGATCCGGTACGGT
>NW_025226306.1:0-2062 GCF_018294505.1 Triticum aestivum | reverse complement strand
CACACACACACACACACACACACACACACACACACACACACACACACACACAAGTGCTGCCTCTACATTTTTCACATCTAGGGAAGGCACGTACACCACTCGCACTGAACTGCTCGCTGCTTTTCCTAGTCCAGAATCATTGTCTAATTCAACCCCGTGGCTCCAAGTCCAATGAGCACAATGGCTTGATTGTAAAATAGGTAAGACAAATGGTTGATAATCAGCAATTTAACCATCTGGTTATACTATTTGTCTTTTGAGCTCTATGGTTTTTAACAAATATACGTTCTGGACTCTCAAGCCTTCCGCAATTGCATAAAAATGATTGCAATAGCTTGATTGGAAACTGTGGAAAGACAAAGGGATGAACTGCAACGTCCTGTTAAGACAGAGTGCTAACGTGATAATCACATGGCCTTGTACATAAATATGGTTAGTCAGAAGGACAAAAACTGAAAAATCCAAAAGGGATAAGATTTCTTGTCCTATATTTTGTGCGGTACCAAATCGATTGGTTAAATTTGATTGAGTTCGAGGCATAAACTAGATCTTAGACTTTTAAATTTAAACCGGAGAGTAATGGTCAAATAGGCTGCACATGCATATGTTTTCACAAACATGCACTCCTAGCGGTACCAAAATGCTACCGGGCGGTCCCTACTTCCTGATGGTAAGAGCATCTACAACCACAGTCGGCGTATCTAAGCCCATATGCGCGGTCGACACGCCCGCTGGAAGTATCTAAGCCCATATGCGCGTTCGACACGCTCGCTGGAAGTGACCGCACAGTTCACTTATATCTAACCAAATCCATATAATGCATGGAGCAACGTAATACGTAGATGAACATCACGAATGAATTTCTCGCACAAAGAGATATAGATAGATTGAGGCATAGATTGTTCATCCGACAGACTCAATCAAACCTAAAATAGACAAAGTTCACTGGATTAAACCAGATATTAATTAAAAGGACATTGTAGAGGACGAGATCACTACTTCTTGGCCGTGCCCTTGCCCTAGCGGTTGGTGGAACAACAGTCCATCTACTCCATGTAGGCATCTGCGGCGGGAGGATCGCCATCGTCGTCATTCATGATGCTGCCTCTCTCCGACGCCGAGGGGATGTAGCCGGAGAGGTGGCGGATGGTGCGAGCTTGCTCATTCGCATGGAGGCCGCCTTGGCCATGCCTTTTTTTTCTCCCTCGCAAGGCACTCCGAAGATTCGAGCCCGAGCCGGAGCGCCTTCACAACTTTTACCGGAGCCGTTTGGCACCCGTCTCTATCGTGGTCAACGACCGGCACATGATCGCACAAAGGAATGCCTCCGCCAGGTTGAGGGCAGAGGAGCAGGCACGTTAGCTTGAAGTGTTGAGCTCTGCCGTGGCCGCGGCTCACTGCCCTTCACGGCTGGCAACATTGGCCTCTGACTCCGTCATGCGCATCTGTGGGTGCCACAGGCAAGAGCCCTAGAACTACCCGGGCCATGCTGGGGCTGGAGGGGAAGGGGAAGGGGACGCCCTCCCAGTTTGGAGCGGTGCCGAGCCGGACGGGCGACCATGGGATAGGCGAGCGTAGCCCGCATTGCGGCGGCATGACCCAGAAGAGTTGGCAGCGGACGCAACAGAGCTTGAGCTCCCACCGGTGTCTAGCCGTGACCGCTGGAAGGTAACACTGAGTGCGAGCTCCTCGTCGTCTGGCGCATCACTGCTGGAGCCGGAGTCCTCCTTCACTACGTTGCCGGAGTTGTGGCCGGCCATGCCGGAGGGAACCGAGAGATTGGGAGAGGAGGGGAGGAGATGGAGGGGCACATCACTGCCGGAGTCGAATACAGTTTTTTGTGGGGAATGGTGGTGGGGGCGGCATGCTCCATAGCGGCCAGATCCGATGTGGTGGCGGTGCCAGCGCGCATCCAGGCCTCTCCATATCTGTCCCATTTATGGGCTCGATATGGAGGCTGCTGGACAGCCTGAGCGTTTGGGCTTGTTGTGGGGAACACGGCTGGGTGTTTTTTTTTTCGTCCAGGCAGTGATCAGGCAACCAACCCGTGCGTTTGGGCGGG
>NW_025226305.1:0-3001 GCF_018294505.1 Triticum aestivum | reverse complement strand
GGGGGGGGGGGGTCGTCGCTGCTATGATGGAGCATCTTTGGGCCGCCGACAACACCGGCAGCTCCGGCGAGGGTTGCGTACCGGCAGCAGACCACCGTCGAACGCTGCATCACAGCACCGGCAACCACGGCCGAATAGCAGCAGCAGAACGCCGGCGAGGGATGCATTGCAGCGCCAAAGGCCGCCGACGAGAGCCGCGTCGCAACGCCGGCAGCATCGCTGAATGCTGCATCACAACACCAGCAACCGTCGACGGCTGCTGCATCATAGCGCCGGAGCATCTTTGCACCGCCGCGAGTGTTCACCACAACGTCCGAAGTATTGTGTCCCAACATGGTCGTAGGCTTTGCATCGTATTTTTTTGAGCAGCTTGGGTAGCATAGCTTCACGAGGAGAAGAACGAGAGGTTAGAGATGAAGAAAGTGGATCACGTTTTATTTTTTACGTGAAAGTGGATCACGTTTTGGAGAGAAGGAGAAGAATGGGTGGCTCACGCTCACGGAAATTAAGGAGATAACGTTTGGTGGTTGGTGGCTGACGGGAGTTGTGCGAGAGATGAGCAACGCACGATCGAGTCGATCGGGCGCGTCACGAAGCGGTTTAAGGCAGCCAGAAATCAGTCGGTTGGTTTTAAACGTTTCCCAGGCTTTTAGCCCAATTAAAACTGGACAAGTAAGCTGGTCCGTGGTTCAGTCCGTGTGTCTAGCATTTTCGCCTACAAAATGGGCACCCTTCTTTCATCCCATCACTCAAAACCCTATTCGGCCGCACATCAGATACACCTACCTAACCAGCACGTAGTACAGCTTCTCCTCCTCTTCCTCCCCCGGACGGCGGGCGTGCAGAAGCTGATCATGCCGCCGGAGAAGGCGCGGCTCGTCGACATCATGTCACTGCTGCTCCTGCGCAGGCGGGTCACCAGCTGCAACACCTTGGTCGACTCCGGGGACCAGGACAGAGTCCTAGATAACACGCCAGGCGACCTGCTCGTCGCACTCACCCAGCTGATCCAGAAGGCCCTCGCCGCTGCCTACTACCCAGCCAAGTGGTTCGGCGCCGTCGTCGAGTTTCTCCTCAACTTCTTCGCGGTCAACGGCGGCTTATTTGGGATCATAGGGAGCACCATGAGATGTACGTACCTACACGTAATTATTTAAGTACTTTACGTATATATGAGCATATCGATCCTGAGTCAGCATCAGCGTGCATCATGCATGGATGATCTTAATTCATCTTGAAAATGAGGACACGCACGCACCAAAGCTAGCTTATAAATCAAAGAAGCATTTCAGCGGACCTACAAATTAACGTAGTGGTACGTATGGGAGGAACACTTTTAACGTATTATACGTATGTTTTTTTACATCACACGATGCAACACACTCATAACTTATATTCATGTGTGTATTTCCTCCCTCATAAGTTTTCTTCAGGAAAACCACATGCTTTTGCATAACACAATGCAACACACTCATAACCGATATTCATGTGTGTATTTCCTCATTGATAAGTTTTCTTTATGGGTAACTTTTGTGTTTTCAGGGTTCTTAAACTAGTTTGGCATAATTGTTAATATATGCAAGTCGCGACCCATATCAAATCCTGATGTGCGTGTAGACATACTATCATAATAACTTTGACTACTACTCCTCCGTCAAAGACACTTATTTTGGGACAGAGGGTGTATTAGATTGGTAATAACATAAAACATGACGCTTCCTTCAGTACACCCTCTTAATTTTCTTTAAAAAGAAAATTGTGTTTAATACTTCCTCTATTAGATTACAAAGAAATCCCTAGGTGCCACATGCTAATGACTGGCAGATCGATGCGTGTAGTGTTCATCCTCCGTTTGGATTTATTATTAGCCGTCTTTGTATGTTGTGTTAAATTTTAACTTTAGATTTAATTGAAAAATATAAATATATACCACAAAACTAGTACCATCAGAAACCGCTTTCGAATACAAATATAATATAATTTTTGCGACATACAACTTATGTTTTGCTTGTTAAATCAATGGTCAAAACTTGAGAGAAAATACGGGTAGAAAATAAACCTGGATGGAGGAAGTAATTTCATATGAGACTCACAACAGATAGATGGCGTTGCTATCAACATGGGCTAGGTTCATTGTGACAGGGGACGAGTTCAATTAGTAGGTGATAAGACGTGTCGGGGCAAGCTCCTGTTTTTGCATCGCACAATGAAAAGCACACTCATAACCTATATTTCATGTGTATATTATCTCCCTAATACGTTATCTTTATGGGTATCTTTTATGTTTTTATGGTTCTTACACTAATTTGCAGAATTATTCGTCACTGTCCATATCAAATCTTGACGTGTGTGTAGACATGCTATTACAATAACTATGAATACCATTAGATTGGCAAAATAAAATATGAGGCTTCCTTTGGTACACCCTCTTAACTTCTCCTGAAAATGCTAGTTTTGTCTCCCGCAGTTAGACTACAACAAAAATCCCTAGGTGTCACAGGCTGATGACTAGCAGATCGATGTGTGTGGGGCTCAAACCCCATCCAGGTTTGTCGTTTTCATATTTTGGGTCAAATTCTGGCACTTGATTTAATAAAAATAAATAAGTTATATACCACAAAACTAGTACCATTAAAAACCTCTTTCGAATACAAATAAAAAAGTATAACTGTTTCTGACATACAACTTATGTTTTGCAACTAAAATATGTTGTCAAAATTTAAGACAAAATACGAGGAGGAAATATACCTGGACAGAGGAAGTACTTTTGTAAGCGCCTCTCCAATGCTGATACTCACAGGGCTAGTTTCACTGTGAGAGGACATGGACTCAAGTAGTAGGTGACAAGACGTATCTGGGCAAAGCACAAGTTTTTAGGATTCTTACACTAATTTGGCATAATCACTAGTAGAAAACGGAGCTTTAGCGCCGGTTTGTAAGGGCCTTTAGTGCCGGTTTCATAACCGTCACTAAAGTGTGGTCACTAAAGGCCCCCCCCCCC
>NW_025226304.1:0-3947 GCF_018294505.1 Triticum aestivum | reverse complement strand
TTGTTACTATCTAGTTTAGTTGATGGATGGACTACTGTGTACTTTGTTGTTTGCGAACTGTCTATTTGTGCTATGTGTATGAGACATAAAACTACCCGTTTGTGCTATGTGTAAGAGACATAAACTACCAAAATTATTATATGTGATGCTTCCATTTTCCATATTTATTTCTACTTCTATTTTAATTGTTTTGATCTTATTTGGAACATTTGAATGTTATTATATGTGTAAAATAATATTAAACAATATATATATATATATATATTCAAATATACATATAATACTTCTTTTCATATATGTACAGAAGTTTATGTTGTCCAAACTCAAAAGACATCCAATTCCATGGTTTGTACATCCAAACAGCAATTGGAATTCAGTGCTACCCTGTGATTCCAAAAATAAATTTCATGCACAACCAAACAATAGAATTCGAATTGGAGCCCATTTCCTTTCCATCTTGGATTTGGAATTTCCAGTCCAATTCAATTCCAAGTAATTTTTCCTACATCCAAACACAGCGTGAAGGTCAGAGATGTTTTGTAGTAACTATACCTCTCCTGTTATATTTTTTTCTTTATTATTCGGAGTAGTATATGTTGTTTTAGAGGGTCTATTTATCAAAAAAAATAAGTTTTTATTCTTTGGTTTATGTACTCAATGTAATTCATGTTTCCTTTCAGTTAGTTGTGAGACGCACTGCTTAAGTTTTATTTCAACTAATTGGTCGCGAAAAAAGATATTAAAATAATGACTGATAAAACATTATATATATATATATATATATATATATATATATAAAGTCTATTAATAACCCAGGGTGAAGAATAAGTAATTCTTCACCCTGGTCGGTCGACCGAGCTGGACCAGCCCAGGGCTCCATCGTGGTGTAATTTTACCCCCTTTTTCTTACCTCGCCTGATGCGGTTCGGAACAGGCCCACTACCGGCCGATAAAAAAAAATCCCAAGGAGCAGTTTGGTGGCTAGGCGAGTGGTGGGCGGCGTCAGGCGGCGATACGAGTGGGCCCGGCGCGAGCTTGGCCTCCGGCGCCATCGTCTCAACCCATTGGTGCGAGATGAGCATCGCGGGAATGGTGATTGCGCACGAGGTCGAAGGGGCCCGAGCTGTCCCGACATGATAGACGTCCGTGTGATGGACGACGTTCGCCGGCGATGAAAACCTGGCCGAAGTCGGGCGCAGTTCGCGAACCAGGGGTTGGAGGCGTCCTCCTAAACGACGAGCTGGTCATGGTCGGGCGGAGCCGGCGGTCGGCTGCGTGAAGAGGTACTTCGTCGCTTTCCGGTAGATGCCCCCAATGATTTTGCTTCAGGATCCAGCCCTTTCAGTTTGATTCTTTCTTACGGGAGCTATGTTCGATTCTCACTACAACTTAATCATCGATCGCTTTATTATGCCCGAGTACCTACGTAGATCAAGATCCTCGCAGGCTGAGAGCCATGGCTGGATTTGCTTCAGTAACCTCACTTTATGGCCGTAGCCTTATTCGTGTTGGCTCATATCTTCGACTATTGCTTCAGAAGCAAACACATATTATAACAATAAATCAGACGCATGCAGACAATACTTCACTGCACACGGTATATTTGATCCGGCAGCTAGTTTATCCGTATCGTTGATTGATGGAGAACAAACATACTAATGGTCAATTTTGCAGTTCAGTTCTTGTTCTGGCCCACTAATCAAAAAAAGCGACCAAAGCCTTATCCCACACTTGCTGCTAATAATTCCCAAAAGAAACCAAGCAAAGGATTGGGAGTAAAAACTAATTCCTTGCCCAATACACTACTAATTCCCACCTCTAAAATCATATCCCTCTTCCCATTATTGCCAAATAGGCTATAGATGAGTTGCTCTGTTTGAGGGTGGCCTGAAGCAAAACAAGAACCATTTGTACTCCAATTGGTTAGCAGCGTGATTTTATTGTTCTTCAGTTTATTAGTGCGAAGTTGGTTGCATCAGCCGCTTCAGGATATATAGTCATGTGTGCCACGAAATTAGCTTGACCTGAAGATAGTATTTGCAGGCATACCTCCTAGTCTAGCTATCTGTGCTATGCAGCTATCTGATTGTAATTCAGAACTAGTGTCTTTGGTAGTTCCAACAAATTAGGGGTTCAGTACAAAGCTTACTGGCGTTCGGTACTCGAGTTTGTTTGTTTTGCCTCAATAATATATAGTGATAGCTCTACAAACCGAAGGAAACAAATGTTGGCTGAAAGCTCTACCATTATCCTGTACAGACTGGAAAGTTGGATAACATGAACCGTGAAATAAGGGTTCAGTTATGTTTTCAGGAGTGGGGAAGTAATATTTCAAGTAGGCTCATGACCGTCACCTATTCACTTTGATTCTGTTTTCAGCAGCTTGAATTAGGCAATCAACGTTGGCTATAAGATAAATGGGTATCTACTGATTTTGGGATTTATGTTAGCTTCAAGGCGTCAGTTTAGCCCAAATAAAGTGAAGCAAACATTATCGCTAGTACTGAGATGGGAAGTATCTCAGGTCTGTAGGTGCAGAATCAGGGTGGACTATAATGGAGCATATGCATTAGCTTGAAGACAATAGTTTTGCTCAAATAAGTCAAAGCAAAAATTATAACTAGCACTAAGATGAGAAATATTTCGGATCTGTAAGTGCAGAATCAGGATAGATAATAATGTGGCTTAGCTGTATTTTATTTTGGTGATGCCGACTAACCTATGACTAGCGATGCAGCTTTTCATGTAAAAATAAAGGAAAACCATGGCTTATGTTCTATATGCTGCCAAGGCTTAATTTTTTATCCATCATAGAACGGAATTTTTTTTCTAATCATGAACAACATTTGTTGCTACCAAAATAGAATACACACATCAACCATTTATTACTAAACGAAGAATCCTTTTTATCAAGTTTCTACTTTGTACTAGAGCTTTCAGATTTGGCATCTGTTTTGGGACCTTACGGAAACAAACATAATTTACTGTTTATTGCCCAGCCATTAATCCTACAGGATATCAATATCACCATTTTTCCAGGTTCTTATAAACTATATGGCATTGATTTTGATCTTCTATAACATGTCTTCCTGTCTTTCAAAACTATCCATTCAAATGTCAGGTATTCTGGGTAATCTTTTTGTGAAGTCATGTTCAGCACCATAGTTTTCTAAGTAAATCCAACCTTCCAGGAATCTGATTTATCTTTTGTGTTTCCACGGTTTTATCTGCATTAGGTGGAACAGAAGTTCAAAATCAAAACATAAGTATTGGCAATATTGTTTTTCAATATGCCTTATTCAAATTCTTGCATACTATAACTTCTGTAAATTCTTCAAGTAGGTTTGTATGTCGAAGCTATCATCACTACTGTGAAACAAAGTGCAATTTACATCTGTTTTATGTACTAATTATGATCACATATGCATCATCATTTCGTCACTCGTATACTCTATCGTAAGTCCGTGTTTTTGAGTTGCTTCATTTTTATTTTCTTTGCATCTGGCAGGTATTTGTTGTAGTTGTTACCGTGATCATCTTGACATTGAATTTATCATGCAACAGTATGGTACAGACAAAGTTGGACGGCTAGCTATTCACACCCATAGTGCTCCTCTGGTTCATTTAATTGGAAGTGTCAGAGCACTGAACATACACAAGCATGATAGCTCTGTATTAAAAGCGTAGAATCTAGTCTACATATACCAGTATTTCCCAAACCAAGGGAATTCTTCTTACGGCTGGACCATTATTGGAGAAATCATGCTTACCATCATAGTTCTGGCTGTTTTACTTATTCGGGTTTAGGGATTACCTTGCATCAACTTATTATATAACCCGTCTGACATGCAGAAAAATGTTCCTTTCCCTCCAGGACCTGAAGCATTATTTGCATATCTATGTCATTTCCTGTGTTGGCCATTCAGTTAAGATGTCTTCCATGTGTC
>NW_025226303.1:0-4596 GCF_018294505.1 Triticum aestivum | reverse complement strand
TTTTTTTTTGATTTTTTTGAATTTTTCTAGTATTTGTTTTTTGATTTTTTTTGTCGGCGCGGGTGCAGCTGAGCCAGGGAGCCAAATTGGCCTTCTCCCAGGTTAGCTGCTATATATACTTACATATACCCTGTAATCTCTGTATCCAGTCCGGCTTGGGCTTGGAACAACTCCCATGTAGGTATAGGATTAGTAGTAGCCAGGTTAGCTGCTATATATACTTACATATACCCTGTAATCTCTGTACCAAACCCAAATTGAAAGAAATAATATACATAGGTGTGACACGCACCTATTAGCCATCAAATCTCTTGTGTTTCGCCGAGTTGTGCTAGTCTACATCGATTAAGTATCCAGCCGTTGCTACGTACTAAGCTAGCTAGCTTCAACATCCATCAGCTAGTTTTGTACGTGCACGTTACATCAGGAGGAATCGATCAAGCGTGGTTTCCTACGTACATGTTCGGTTGACGGAAAGTACTCGTCAAGGAGCCAGCGTGCAACATTTGATCGGGCCTGTGCCAACAATTGGTATTCAGAGCTTGGTTTGTCGGTCATGATCTTCGGAACGCACTCGAAGGATCATGTCGAACACAGGCAAGGAGATCGTGACGGCAGCAGCGGGATGCCGATGCCGATGGTGGGGGTGTCACTATTCCCCCGTCTAGACCGAGAGGACTACGCACTACGGGCGATGAACATGAGGTTGCGATGGAGGGAGATGAGTACTGGGAAGCCGTCGACCCTGGTGGCGCCGAATACGCGAAGGGGGCGGCGAAGTATCGGAAGGATCGTCAGGCGTTAACGGCGATCTACTCCGCCATGCCGAAGGATGTGCTGCAACACCTCGTCGGAAAGAACTCGGCGAAGGAGGCATGGGAGACCATCAAGATCCTTCACCAGGTTCATGACCGTGTCAAGGAAGCACACCTTCAGTCCCTGATGAGAAGCTACGAGTGCCTGAAGATGGATGAAAAGTGAGACGGTCGATCAGTTTGCTGCCCGTCTCAAGACCCTCGTTAACGGCATACGCAGCTACGGTTCAACCCTAGAAGAAGTTGCGATCGTCCGACGATTTTTGCGCGCCGCGCCGGCACGCTACATCCAGATCGTCTCGTCGATCGAGCAATGTCTCGACCTGAAAACTCTCACGGTTGAGGATCTCGTCAGAAGGTTCAAGGCCCATGATAGAGAATTCATCTCAGTTTCGGCGACGCAGAGGCGAGTGAGCAACTGATGCTGACAAAGGCGCAATCGATTGCTCTCTCAAAAGAAAAGCAGGGCGGATATACGAGCAGCGCCAAGAAGAAGGGGAAAGGGAAGCAACGCTCGGTGACAAAGAACTTCGCCGACTCGGACGACGAGGATGCGCCTGCACCACCGAGGAGGAAGTTTGACATCAGAAAAGTGAGGTGTCATAAGTGTGGCCTCCTCGGTCACTTCAAGGCTAACCGCGAGGAAGCACCGAAGCAACGGGCACTCATGGCCGAGGAAGGAGACGATGGGGATATGATGCTGATGTGCGAGCTAGTGGATGAGGAGGATCCAGATGATGACGATCAGCTGGAGACAGGTCCGGTGAGTGCATCTGTGTCGGTAGAACCAGGCGAAGCTGTGGCGCCAGAAGACCATGACCCAAGGCATGACAGTGAGATTACGCCAGTAAACTCGGGCGAAGTCATGGCGCCAGAAGACCATGACGGAAGGTGTGACGGTGTGGTCACGTTAGAAGCAGGCGAAGAAGTGGCGCCAGAAGTCCACAATAAGAGGCGTGATGAAGTGGTCACCGCAGAAGAACGCATCATGCGGCCAGCTGTACTCAGACCAGACGAACGTCGCACTAAGTTGGACAGTGCAACAACATGTTGCGCGGACGGCTCGAGCCGAGACGCTCCGGACACTACGCGCGTTGCATCAGGCGAGCGAGGCGTATCATCCGGTTCATGCATGGCGCTGGCTGACGGAAGTGCCGAAGTACGTACGGCCATATGCAGCAGCAACGGTTGCACGACTAGCTCTATTTGGGTTGCTAGCATGCGCATCCCATGCAGCAGAGAAGTGCAAGGCCTACGTGATGGGCCTGAAGGGGAGCAAAACCTAGCAAATTTGCATGGGTCGTTCAGCCCAGGAAGCAATGGTGGCCTAGTTTGGGCAGTACAGTCAGCCTGCGGTCCAGAAAGGCCAGAAGACGTCGCATCGCCAACTCTGTCTGATGCAGAAGGCGCTCCAGCGTGCGCACTGTTGCCTGCAGTTGTCACGTCGACTTCGACGACCCCTTTGACAACAGCAGAACCAGGAGAAAAACCTACATCGCCAGAAAATAGAACTTCGGCAAGTTCAGAAGCAAGTGTTTCTTTTCGAATAGCGTACGGACGAAACTTATTGGATCTCTCTCCAAAGGAAGCATTAAAAAAAATCGATGAAGATGAAAAGTAAAGGGCAACGATGCTTGCACATCGAGGAACCGGAAAATTTTGAAGATGCAAAGACGGAAGAGTGTTGGCGTCGTGCTATGGATGAAGAATTGGGTTCGATCCGAGACAATGATACATGGGAGCTCGCGGATCTTCCCAACGAACATAATGCCATAGAGCTCAAGTGGGTGTACAAAATCAAGAAGGATGCCGAAGGGAACTTGGTGAAGCATAAAGCAAGGCTCGTGGCTAAAGCAAACGCGCAAGAGCAAAGTGTGGACTTCGAAGAAGTGTTTGCTCCAGTTACAAAGATGGACTCGGTGAGATTACTTATAGCTCTCGTGGCTCAAGAATCTTGGAGGATACATCATATGGATGTGAACTCCGCGTTTTTGACTGGGGAGTTAGAAGGAGAGTTGTATGTGAAGCAACCACCGGGGTACATCCAAGAGGGAGAGGAACATAAGGTATTGAAGCTACACAAGGCATTGTACGGGCTACGACAAGCTCCTCGGGCATGGAACATGAAGCTTGACAGTACATTGATTTCTCTCGGGTTTGAGAGAGCCCCACTGGAGCATACGATGTATAAACGGGGTAAAGGCAAGGATCGTCTCTTAGTGGGCATCTATGGGGATGATCTGATGATAACCGGAGCAGACGAAGAGGTGATTGCCAACTTCAAGCTACAAATAAATGAGCTATTCAAGATGACTGATCTAGGGCTGTTGAGTTACTACCTTGGAATCGAGGTACATCAAAAGCCGGAGGGGATGACAATATGCCAGGAGGCATGTGCAAAGAAAGTACTTGAAAGCTGTGGCATGAAAGATTGCAATCCAAGTCATGTTCCGATGAAGCCTCGTCTTATGCTAAGCAAGAAAAGTGAAGCACCCGCGGTCGATGCAATGGAGTATAGAAGTGTGGTCCGAAAGTCGAGGTATCTCACGAATACATGACCGGACTTGGCCTATTCCGTTGGCATAGTGAGTCGCTTCATGGAAGCACCCACGATGGAACATTGGGCAGCTGTGGAAAATATACTCAGGTACATCAAAGGGACAACAAACTTTGGTTGTGTCTATTTGAGAAATAAGAATAAGGAGATGGTGGAGCTACTTGGCTACAGTGATAGCGACATGGCAGGAGATGTGGATGACCGTAAAAGTATCTAGGGCGTGGCATATTTCTTGGAAGGAGGCATGGTGAGTTGGCTATCACAAAAGCAGAAGGTGGTCTCATTATCATCTCGTGAAGCAGAGTATATTGCAGTTGCAACCGGGTGGGTCAAGGCATGTGCCTAGGAAGGCTACTCGGTAACCTCACAGGTAAGGAAGGAGTGGTGCTCAACGTTGACGACAAGTTTACAATCTCTCTGTGGAAGAATCCAGTGTGTCATCATGGAAGATGGAAGCACATCGATACGAGGTATCGGTACCTAAGCGAGTGCATGGGAGAAAGCAAGAATGACGTCAACTACGTTTGCACTAATGACCAGCTTGCAGATATCTTAACCAGATCTTTGGGACGACATAAGTTCGTGAAGATGCGGCGAAGGATCGGCGTCCAAGCTGAAAATGAGGACATCGTGTTTAGATGGGTGATTGTTGGAATTAACCACGAGTCCAGTCCGGCTCGGGCTTGGGACAACTCCCGTGTAGGCAGAGGATTAGTAGTAGCCAGGTTAGCTGCTATATATACTTACACTAGTAAAATGCCCGTGCGTTGCCACGGGCTTTTGAAATATTTTTGTTAAGAACATAATGCATGTATATTTTTTACATATAGATATTTTTTCTGAATTTATGTAAACATGACGCATGTCAAATTTCGTATGTAGAGACAAGATAGCACGGGCACAATCTGGTATTTATTGAATTCCAATTCACTTGCAATGTAAATTGATAAGGATATATACATATAGAGCGATGATCTAACTTAAAATTCATTACAAATTAATATCTAGTTGTTGCGCTTAAGAAATTCTTACACAATATCAGGAATGTTGTCTTTAGCTTCATTCGCACATTTGAGTAAGTATAATAAAAACTTTTTCCTTAGCTTATACACATCTTGCACAAGCAACATGTAACGGAGCATACTTCACATCTAAGGTCTTAAAATGTGTAACGGAGAATTCTCATGGTGCTAATCGGACGAACTAATTCTTTACCATTCCACC
>NW_025226302.1:0-4702 GCF_018294505.1 Triticum aestivum | reverse complement strand
TTTATTTTTTAATTCTTTTTGCTTTTAGTTTTAGAAAAATTATAAACTTTCTGTTAGTGCCATTAGTTTTCAAATTTGAATACACTTTTTTTTCTTTTTGTTTTATTTATTTTATTTTGTTTCTACTTACAACAAAATACTTACTGTTGCTATTTTATTTTTTTTCCGGTTTTTTTGTTTTGTTTTCTGCATGATTTATTTTCTTTTGTTTTCTGCATTAAAGCATTTCAAATGAACTCTGAAAAAGTTGAAAGTTGAAAGTTGGCATGGTATCACGAGGGCCGAACCATAAGACATTAAAGCATTTCAAATGAACTCTGAAAAAGTTGAAAGTTGAAAGTTGACATGATATCATAATTTCGTCTGTTACAAAGTTGGCATGGTATCATCATAATAGTTGCGGGAGAAAGTCTTCCTTTTTCTTCGCTTGTGTCATTTGCTTATTGCGCCGTAATCATGGATAATCTTCATCGTTTATCAGGATGCTGGGGTCAGCCTTGACTTTGAAGGGAGGAATTTCATGAAACTTTTCATAATCTTCAGACATGTCTGTCTTGCCCTCCACTCCCACGTTGTCCTTTTTTCCTGAAAGAACTATGTGGCGCTTTGGCTCATCGTATGATGTATCCACTTCCTAATCTTTTCTTTTTCTCGGTCTGGTAGACATGTCCTTCACATAGATAACCTGTGCCACATCATTGGCTAGGACGAATGGTTCGTCAGTGTATCCAAGATTTTTCAGATCCACTGTTGTCATTCCGTACTGTGGGTCTACCTGTACCCCGCCTCCTGACAGATTGACCCATTTACACTTAAACAAAGGGACCTTAAAATCATGTCCGTACTCAAGTTCCCATATGTCTACTATCTTATATTTACTAATTGAAGGCACCAAACGAGGCACCACGTTAATCCTTGAATTAAGAAATTACAGGCATTAGATTAATATATGATGTTTCTGTAGCCCTTGGATTAAAGCTGAAACGTGCTCTCCTATCCCATCATACACAAGTCAAACGTTCTTTCCTATCCCATGGTACACAAGTCGTCCTGCCCTTGGTCTCTTAGGATTTTTACAGGGTTAGTCTCTCTTCGTTTCCCTCAACGGCAACAAAATCTGAGGTTAAAAAAACTGACCGTCACATCTGCAGTAAATCTGAGCGTCATCTCCTAGATTTGACCTACACCAAGGATCCGCCCCTTCGTTTCTCTTTGTTTCGCCCGAAAGAAAATCTGAGCTTGTCTTCTCCTATATTTGGCGACATTCAATCAGGCATTGCATGGTGGAGACGGCAACCCTGCCTCCCCAAGGTGTCACCATAGTAGCAACAATGGCAGAAGTTCAGATCATCCCGGACAGATTTGCACAGCACTGGCGTTGGCTGGAACCCTCCAAATCAAGCTTTCATTTATCTCAAGTAAGCAACGTAATCTATTCTTTTCTCTGATCCATGTGCTGATTCAATCTAGAAAAGTTGATATCACATATTCTTTATGGGCCAATGGAATTGAGATTTAGGAGGATTGGTCGCTCAAACATTGATTTTCTTTAGGTTAAATTTGATTGTCATCTCTCTCTCTCTCTCTCTCTAAGTGAAAAATGAAGAAAGGGAGTCTCCGTCCTGTTTTGTGAATGGAGGAGATAGCTATAGGTCTTCTCAAGTACGTATACAGCAGCACCCGAATTGACTCTATATTGATAATTTTCCACGACTGCAGAACACACGTGAGGGCATAGCTCTATTATTTTTCTTTTTTTGCATGGCGTGATGGCTTAGCTGCATGGACGGGAGGTACGGACATCATGCACGTACTGGTGGGATACAGGCTGCACAGCACACGCTAAAGTGCAGAGGATTGTTTATGATTGAATTTGCAAGTTCCGTACTGTGGGTCTACCTGTACCCTGCCTCCTGACAGATTGACCCATTTGCACTTAAACAAAGGGACCTTAAAATCATGTTCGTAGTCAAGTTCCCATATGTCCACTATGTAACCATAATATGTGTCCTTTCCCATCTCGGTTTTTGCATCAAAGCGGACACCAATGTTTTGGTTGGTGCTCTTTTTATCTTGGTCAATCGTGTAAAATGTATTCCGATTTATCTTGGTCCCCTGGACAACAAGTACAGCTCACCAGAAACAATGTTGTCACCTCTGAGACGTGCTTCCAACCAACTGCTGAAAGTCCTGATCTGTTCACATGTAATCCAGTCGTCGCACTGCTCCGGGTGTTTGGAGCGCAGACTGTTCTTGTGTTCATCGACATATGGGGTCACCAAGGTAAAGTTCTGTAGAACTGTGTAGCGTGTTTGAGACCAAGAATATCCGTCCCTGCATATTATTAAGTCCCTTCCAAGCGTGCCTTTTCCAGTCAGTCTCCCCTCATACCGCGATTGAGGGAGACCTACCTTCTTAAGGCCAGGAATGAAGTCAACACAAAACCCGATGACATCCTCTGTTTGATGGCCCATGGAGATGCTTCCTTCTGGCCTAGCGCGGTTATGGACATATTTCTTTAAGACTCCCATGAACCTTTCAAAGGGGTACATATTGTCTAGAAATACGGGGCCTAGAATGACAATCTCGTCAACTAGATGAACTAGGACGTGCGTCATGATATTGAAGAAGGATGGTGGGAACACCAGCTCGAAACTGACAAGACATTGCACCACATCACTCCTTAGCCTTGGTATGCTTTCTGGATCGATCACCTTCTGAGAGATTGCATTGAGGAATGCACATAGCTTCACAATGGCTAATCGGACATTTTTCGGTAGAAGCCCCCTCAATGCAACCGGAAGCAGTTGCGTCATAATCACGTGGCAGTCATGAGACTTTAGGTTCTGAAACTTTTTCTCTGACATATTTATTATTCCTTTTATATTCGATGAGAAGCCAGTCGGGACCTTCATACTAAGCAGGCATTCAAAGAAGATTTCCTTCTCTTCTTTGGTAAGAGCATAGCTGGCAGGACCTTCATACTGCTTTGGAGGCATGCCGTCTTTTTCGTACAAACATTGCAGGTCCTCCCGTGCCTCAGCTGTATCTTTTGTCTTCCCATACACGCCCAAGAAGCCTAGCAGGTTCACGCAAAGGTTCTTCGTCACGTGCATCACGTCGATCGAAGAGCGGACCTCTAGGTCTTTCCAGTAGGGTAGGTCCCAAAATATAGATTTCTTCTTCCACATGGGTGCGTGTCCCCCAGCGTCACTCGGAACAGCTAGTCCGCCGGGACCCTTTCCAAAGATTACATGTAAATCATTGACCATAGCAAGTACGCGATCATCGGTACACATGGCAGGCTTCCTCCGGTGATCTGCCTCGCCTTTGAAATGCTTGCCTTTCTTTCGACATTGATGGTTGGTCGGAAGAAATCGACGATGGCCCAGGTACACATTCTTCCTGCAGCTTCCCAGGTATATACTATCGGTGTCAAGTAAACAATGTGTGCATGCATGGTATCCCTTGTTTGTCTGTCCTGAAAGGTTACTGAGAGCGGACCAATCGTTGATGGTCACGAACAGCAACGCCTTTAGGTGAAATTCCTCCTGTTTGTGCTCATCCCACGTACGTACACCGTTTCCATTCCACAGCTGTAGAAGTTCTTCAACTAATGGCCTTAGGTACACATCAATGTCGTTACCGGGTTGCTTAGGGCCTTGGATGAGAACTGGCATCATAATGAACTTCCGCTTCATGCACATCCAAGGAGGAAGGTTATACATACATAGAGTCACGGGCCAGGTGCTGTGATTGCTGCTCTGCTCCCCGAAAGGATTAATTCCATCCGCACTTAAAGCAAACCATACGTTCCTTGGGTCACTTGCAAACTCATCCCAGTACTTTCTCTCGATTTTTCTCCACTGCGACCCGTCAGCGGGTGCTCTCAACTTCCCGTCTTTCTTACGGTCCTCACTGTGCCATCGCATCAACTTGGCATGCTCTCCGTTTCTGAACAGACGTTTCAACCGTGGTATTATAGGAGCATACCACATCATCTTCGCAGGAACCCTCTCCTGGGGGGCTCGCCGTCAACATCACCAGGGTCATCTTGTCTGATCTTATACCGTAATGCACCGCATACCGGGCATGCGTTCAGATCCTTGTACGCACTGCGGTAGAGGATGCAGTCATTTGGGCATGCATGTATCTTCTGCACCTCCAATCCTAGAGGGCACACGACCTTCTTTGCTGCGTATGTACTGTCGGGCAATTCGTTATCCTTTGGAAGCTTCTTCTTCAATATTTCCAGTAGCTTCTCAAATCCTTTGTCAGGCACAGCATTCTCTGCCTTTCACTACAGCAATTCCAGTACAGTACCGAGCTTTGTGTTGCCATCTTCGCAATTGGGGTACAACCCTTTTTTGTGGTCCTATAACATGCGATCGAACTTCAGCTTCTCCTTTTGACTTTCGCATTGCGTCCTTGCATCGATAATGACCCGGCGGAGATCATCATCATCGGGCACATCGTCTGGTTCCTCTTCATCTTCAGCAGCTTCGCCTGTTGCAGCATCATCGTGCACATCGTCTGGTTCCTCTTGATCTTCAGTAGCATCACCATATTCAGGGGGCACATAGTTGTCATCGTACTTTTCTTCTTCGCCGTCTTCCATCATAACCCCTATTTCTCCGTGCCTCGTCCAAACATTATAGTGTCGCATGAAACCCTTGTAAAGCAGGTGGGTGTGAAGGATTTT
>NW_025226301.1:0-5327 GCF_018294505.1 Triticum aestivum | reverse complement strand
CTGCACCTCTTCGACGTCGCCGCTGTGGTGGGTGGCGTCCCCGTCGTCCTTCACTCCACTTTGCTGCTGGCATCTATGGAAGCGTCGGAAGGTCGTGGTCTTCCGGGACGGGGCGCCGTCTCTTGACGCCACTCTCAAAGCCTGTCGCGATGACGCCGTGCTGTGGCGCCCGCGTTTTGCAGAGGCAGACCATGCTCAAGTTGATGCTTGGCTGCGTGTGCTTAGCTAGGTGTTTGCTCCCGTGGCGTCGCATTCTCTCTGGGCATTTTGGTCCATTCTTTCAGGCGGGGAAGGATCTCCCTCCCTACCCGGTAAAAATTCAAAAACTTCTTTTTAAGCAACTAGCCTCCTCGTCTATTTCTATTATAGAAACCGTCACAAAGTATTGAACGTGAAAACTCCAACACTAAATCAATTAATCAAAGCATGCAACCATGGTCTTCCAGTTAAGGTGCCTGACGACCTGAGCGTAAGGCAGTACATGCCAACAAGTAACACGGGTCGATCTAGGTGAGCGAAGAACCGATGAATGGAATGGAGAAGAGATCAATCATCAACTATCTGGACACTCGTCTTCAGCGCATATTATCTTTGTTGTTGTAGAGGGCAAAAAAGTAGAAGAAATAGAAATGGACTGTACCAGTATACATAGTAAGCATCATCAGTTGATAGCTATGTGCCGCCACCGCCTCGCCTTTCTAAATAGGACACAAACCTTAACAAAAACTTAAAAAACTATCCAAAAACGAAGCCCTCCCGCCCGCAAGAACCGATATCGACTGCCCAAAACCTTCTCAAATTCACACAAAAGATTCATGAAATCGATCCCCACCCTAGGTAGAACCTTGAATGCCGGATATAACCACCATTACACAGATTATTGGCCTGGCCAACCCAAGCAAACTTTGTAGACGAGAGTTGCTACTATCTCGCAATAATGTGACCTAGCATTTTTTGGAAATGGGAATAATTTCTGAACGGGGACATTTTTCGGAAACATGCACATGTTTTAAATCCCCAATATTATTTTGAAATACATTTTACGAAAAGGAGAATATTTTTTGAGAAAGTAAAGAATTTGGAAACAGTGAACATTTTGGAAATAGAGTAATTTTTGAAAATATGAAAAATTTGTGAACAAACGAACACTTTTTGAAACACGTGAAACATTTTAAAAAAACTTGAACATTATTTTAATTGTGCACATTTTTTTAAAGAGCAAACAAGTTTTGAAATCAGGAAGCATTTTTATAAAGTGATTTTTCTTGAAGTCGTGAACAACCATCCAGAACCTTTTTTTGTGAATATTTTGGTTTTCCTAGATTGTTTCTGAATATTATTACTTTTGGACAAGTGGTTGCGCCAGAGGCGCCTTGTATTTATTTCAGACACAGGTTACAGAAAGGATTTGGCAGTCCTTAGTACATAAGTTGCCAACCCTTGAAAGCGTAGGACAATGACCTCCTACATATTCCACTTTACAAAAAGCAAACTTAGTGCACGGGAGATGATCTTCTCTATAGGAAAAAGGTGCACAGTTGTGAGCTTTTACATTAAGTTCTCTAGGAATATGAAAAACTTGAATGTTCGCTGTTGCACCAATAACATTTGCTAGGTGGCTTCTAATTTTTGCGAAACACAAACAATTTTTAAAACCTTTTAGAAAACATGAACATTTTTTAGCTTGTAATTGTTTCTGGTGTTTTTTTCAAATTTTTTGAATATTTTTTATAGAAATTATGACATTATCTTAAAAAGGTAAAAAATGAACCATTTCAGAAAATGACATAATTAAAAAATCAAAGGAAAAAAGGGTAAAATAATGATTAAAAAGAAACACAAAAGATAAAATAAAACTCTAGAAGGTTCGAAAAACCAGGTCCTTGTACCATGTTGTTGATGTACAAATCGGCAGGCCCATTTCGGTCCGCTCGGATCACTTGCCTGTGCGAAGTAGCAGTAGTTTGCCGCATAATGCGGCAAATAGGGGAGTAGGGGGTCCTAGCGAACAGTTTTATTGCACGGAGCACCCAGCATTCTACATGGAACGGTTCAACACCGCCACGTGTTGCGCGTTGGCGCTTCGCACACTGGAATGGTTTTATTCAGTAACATGTTTTTTTTTGGTATTTGATTTGTTTTCCGATTTTTCTTTATTTTTTTGTTTTTCTTTTTGTTCTCCTCCTCCTTTTTATCTGCGTGAGCTTGAAAACCACGGTTGTGCTTCTCTGAAATGTGAAGCTCAGTTATGGCTCTCACATGAAAACACAACTGTGCTTCTTCGTAAAAGTGAAGCAGAGGTGTGCTTCCTGGTGAAGTATAACTTTTTTGTTTCATAGTTTTTACAGCTTCTCGCTTTTCTGCTGGTTTCTTTTTTCTCTGATTTTTTGTATTTTTCCTCGTTTCCGGTTTTTCAATCTCTTTTTTGGGTTTTTGTTATTTTTATTTTCAGAATTTTCAGTTTTCTGGTTTCATCTTTTCTAGTGGTTTGTGTTTTATTGGTTCTTCTTTTTTTATTTTCACAAGTAGCATACGCATGAAAAAACACAATTATGCTTCCAAAAGTAAAGTAAAGCACACATTAGTATAGTTTGAATCACAATCTAGTACTGTTTTTAAAAACGATTTACTATAGTTTGGGAGCATAGAGTTTGTTCGAAATAAAGTATGTCAAAACCTGTCAACATGAAATCTAGTTTTGTAGACCTCGACGCTAGAAGCACAATGGTGAGAACAGTTCATGATTGGGACGCATGATTCGAGAAATAAATCATTTTGTAAAAGTGAATCTAAGAAAAAAACAGAACCTCCAGGTGCAAGGTGAGAAAATTCGATCAAAATTGTGTGGTTGCGATAAGTGGCATGCATGTGATGCGTTCAATGTCACCACCACTGGGAGAGAGCAAGTAACAGTGGAGCGCTCCTTCCGAGCATCCCCAAGGGTCACCTGGGATGGGCTTAGAGCGCGCCACTCAGCCGCCACCATGTGTCGTGCTCTGGGCGCTCCCTATGCTATTTATTTTTCCTCACACGTTTTTCCGCCTTTTAGATGTTTTTTTTTCTGTTTTTTCGGCTGTTCAGTTTTCTACCGGTCTTTCTTAGCTTTTGGACAAAAAAATTGCGCAAAAAAATGCGTTTTCTTTTTTCCATTCGACGAGAAGCACATAGTTGCTTCAGCGAGAGGCACATATTTGATTTCGTGGGAGGCATGGATTTGCTTCCGTGAGAGGCACGATTTTGCTTCCGCGAGAGGCAGGGCTGTGACTCTCGGAAACGAAAAAAATAAATGTGTTTTCTTGTTTTCTTTTTACCACGGGAGGCACAACTTTGCTTCCACGAGAGGCATCAATTTTCTTTCATGATAGCCACGGATGTGACTCTTCAGAAGCGAAGAAAAACGTGCTCTTGATTTGATTTTTCGTCCAGTTTTTTCGTGAATAAACCTATTAACATGGGATCTAATTTTAAGTAAAAGTATCTATGAAAATTGGATCACTAGACGGCATAAACACACCAACATAAACTCATAAGATCCGAATAGTCGGATCTGCGAGGATAGAAAACTCTTTAATCTTATGGCACCGTCAAAAGAACGAAAGTACTTTTATTCTCACAAAATACAAAGATCACTAGGCGATGACAAAGAACATACAAATCTTAAAGATGCGAGGTCCCCCACCTCGCAGCGCCAAAATGGTAGTTGGAGGCCAGGGGACCAAAGATTCCCGGCAGCGGCGGCGGCTGTTGCTGCACCATTCAGGAAACGCTCCGCCGAGGGAAGAAGGTAGGAGATCTTTGTAAAGGCTCATCTGTAGTTGAGCAATTTCGGCCTAAAGTACCGGATAGGGCGATTTTAAATTCTAAACCATCAAATCTCTGCATAAGAGTGATTGTTGCTCTTTTATGTTCTTGCTGTTGGCATGCTGATGAGGTTAAAGCTTCAGGGTGATTGCCTCTGAAAGCCACTAACATCCCTGTTTGTATCTTTGTCGGTCTGCTGACTGCTCAGTTCAGCCTGCAGGCTCCCCGCGGTCTAACAAACTGCCTACAGTGTGCAAACATGATCACTAACTATGGATCGAAAACACTACTCATTCGAAAATAAAATTATGGATGTCGGATACTGCCGTGAGGCCTTTTTGCTGGCAAATTGTAATTTGCAAAGCAAAACCGATGAAAATCGCAGAGTTAATACCATATATAGCAGGGCAGTAGGAGTATTGTTTCATCAACTCAAACTTGTAGAAAATGGATAACAACAGATGCAGTCATCATTCTTTGTGTACAAAGTAGCACAGACATTGTGGCAACAACCAATGGAGAGTAATATACCAGCTCTAGAAAAACAGAGTACGCACTAGAAAACAGAGCAAGTCTGTTCCAAAATTGCAGGTCTTCTCATCAGGTTGATCAGCCTTTCCATTCCATGGTGTTCCACAAGAACCGGTTTTTCATCTGGGCAAACTCCTTCTTAGATCTCAAAGTGGCGTTGTAGCATTGAGGCCCCAGGAGCAATGCGTTCCTCTTCCATTGGCAGTGGAGAAATGGCAAAGATCCCTCTCAGCTTCACCTTGCACCATATTAGAGGCCGGCAGCTAACAGAGATGCTGGAGAACTGAACGTGATGGCCAATTCATGGCCAGTTGCAGCATAACAGCATGTATATGCAGCTGCAAGCATTGGTAGCAGCTTCTAGTCGGGTGTATAGTCCACTGCATTTTCGACGTCTTGTCCCAAGCTGAAATGCATTTACGGAGCATGCATTATTTTTATTTCATCGGCAAATATATTATGTCTTCGCAAGTTGAAAACAATGTGACAAAATTGCAAGGATATGATGAACACATAGCATGATAACTGCAAGTAAATAACTTACCAGTTATCAGCATGATTACTTCATGGTACACGTTTCAGAGGCACTTTGACTGTCCAGGCACATCGAACTAGCTCTCTCCTGGCTCGGAAATGGAATCCCAGGCTACAGATTCAGTCGAGATCATTCAGTGTCATTGGCAGCACAAGATGTAAGGATGTTTTTCCACTACAAGTTGAGTAGCTATCTGCAACAAAGTGGATTATACGAAATAAATGATTAACGGAAAATCGAATCAAAAGACCACGACAAAGTTTACAGTATAAGATAGTACTTGCATGTCCAGCAGATAGGTGGAAACGAACGGCTGTATCATCACCAGCAACAAGTGCAAACGAGAAGCATCGCCTGTTGTTCCAGTTAAGGCTCCTGGTGATCTGAGTGTATGGCAGAACAGACCAGCATGCCGCAGGGCTCAATTGAGGCGAGCGAAGAACAAAACAATGGAACGGAG
>NW_025226300.1:12626-13155 GCF_018294505.1 Triticum aestivum | reverse complement strand
CAGCGGCGTCGGGGCGGCGGGGCAGCGGCGTCAGGGCGGCGTCGGGGCGGCGGGGCAGCGGCGTCGGGGAAGGGGATCGAGGGCGAGGGCGAGGGAGAGAGAGGGGATAGCTAGGTGGGCCTCCGGGGAGGAACTATGGATGGGGGCGGCACAATACTAATGGCGCACCACACCTCGGTGCGCCATAAGTACATCCACACTAATGGCGCACCTCTCCCTGGTGCGCCATTAGTAATTTTTTTTTCTGCTCGAGCCAACAGGTTATATTCCACCTGACCTGATCCACATCAAGCTCCCTCTACTAGCTCGACTGGTCAGCAGCCAGTTCTCACACCAGGAGGTCCTGGGTTCGATTCCCAGGCTCCACAAAAAAAATTCATTTAAAATGCTGTTTGATACTTATTTGTGTTTAAATATGTTCAAACTTGTTTAAATCATAACAGTAATTTTTTTTTATAAGACAGTAATATTTTTTTTAAAAATATCATCAAACAGTAATGCCGGTGGAGCGGGGGAGGGTGCGGGGGTG
>NW_025226300.1:10206-12616 GCF_018294505.1 Triticum aestivum | reverse complement strand
TACTATGGTGATTTGAGATCATCTATTTATGTTCGCAAAGAGTAGTTTATGATCTAAGACTAAAAGGAAATGCACCAGCAGTACTAAATTGTCGGTCAGTCTCCAAAACTGATCCCAGCATTTTAAACAGTCCCTAGCAAGAACACAAATGTGGAAGCAAGTCAATCGCACAACATAAGAAACAAATTGGCAGCTACTGGCTAGAGCTAGTATTATGTTATCATGTTTTCCGAACAGATTATAGGAACCTCAAATATATGACGTTTTGCAAATGGAGATTATAAGGAACACCGACATTCGGCAAGTTCACAGGTTACTACATTGTATATATGAGACTAAAAACATCAGTTTCGGAGAGATGAACTAGATAATAAAATTAGAAGATGAACTTGTAATAGTTTCACGAGGTTTGGTTGGACACTGTAAGTACACTTTCTACCTAACATCGTTCAAAACACAGAGTAATCTACTTGCAGAACAGTATGAGAACTTCCAATTTTTTTGTATATCATCATCATTTTTCATAAATAACTTTGCTTGATATGTCACCTTGATTCAAATTAATGGAGGTTTGGGCTCTCTGATTTACTGGTTGTTGGTTGACTACTCTTTTCAATCAGATTTCTTGCGTCAAACTGGAGATAAACCTTTTCCATTAACAAAGGAATCTTGCCAGACTAAAGAAATCGTCAAATACCACCCGCTAACAAGAAAAGGAACAACATCTGAAGTTTTAAACACAAACAAGGAAAAGGGGTAGCATTTGAGTTTCTCAAAATGTTCAAGAACAGAGTACTGAACATTAGGTTTGACATCTGCATCGTCTTTCAACACAACCTACACATTCCAAACTGTAAGAAACTGAAAAGCACTTACATGGATGATTAATCCTCATAAGCAAAGGAGTTTTAATATCGGAATCTATCTTAGATGTTGCAAGTCAAAATTAATAGCACTAACATGGATGATTAATCCTCGGTCACCTCAGGTGAGGCCAGAAGCGGTCACCGAGTTAGAAAAGCATGGGGCATCATCGTTGTTTTGTCCCTAAGCAACAAAAAAGTGCGACAACAAAGTTGGCATAGGTACATTTATCTAGTTTGGCACTTAAAAACAGTGTTTACAATAGTACGACAATGTGAACTGCAGATTTAAGGTGCCATGGCCTATGGCCTAAATTTAAAATAATAGCACCATGGTCTAATAATCTTGTGGTGCTGAAGACAGTTGTTTCGCAATTCATACCCAACACGCCAGAGTATTCATATCCAACATGCAAAAGTAAGAACGAACAACCATTTTAGTTACATAGATACAGAGGATCCATTAGCGATTCCAAATAGGCTGCCAAGCAAAATGGCACCCCCACCGTAGAGCACACAAACAAATGAAGGAAGACGCTTACATGCCATTCCAATTTTCAAATAAACTAATTGAAAATCAATAAAGGAATACCATGCCTGCCGACCAGTGGCGCATATCATAATAGAAAGAGGGCATGGTGTTGTACTGGTATACCTTAAATCAATGAAGCAATGAATTGAAGCTAACCCTAAATCAGAGGTTGGGGAATTGGAAAATGGTACCTCAAATTAGGCTGAGCCGAGTGCCTGAGTGAAGACCGGGCGGTTGTGTACTGCAAACCGATGATGATGGGTGTAAACGTCTTTGCTTGAGCTAAATCTGAAGAGGTAAATAACGAGGGAGGAAGCAGAGCAGCATACCCGGTGTGTCGAGGCCACTGCAGAGACCAAGACGAAGGTTGTGGCAGTGAAATCCAAGAGAGTGCCTCGGAGCTCTCAGCCTCAACACCAGTGTTCTCCCTCCAAAACGATCAATCTGGAGAGATCTGCTGGGAGAATCAGAGAGATGATTTAGTACTTATACAAACACGGAGTTGCCGATGCTGCATTTACTAGTGTAGATGTTTGTGTGGATCAATTGGTTGTGTACTGCAAACTGATGCTAGGTGTATATGTCTGTGCTTGAGCTAAATCTTAGGAGGCACTGTAAATAACAAGACAGGAAACAGAGCATACCTGGTGTTGCCGACGCCACGGCGGCGACCAAGATGAAGGCTGTGGGGGGTGAAATCCAAGACGGTGAACACAGCCTCAACACCAGCGTTCTATCTCCAAAACGACCAATCTTGAGAGATCTGCCGGCCGAATCAGAGAGATAATTTGCAAGTCACAAACTAGGAAAGATCCACCAGCAAGAAGAGCAGACTAAGAAAGAGTAATTACCAGGAGGAAGGGATGCTGGCTGCGTGAGATTTGGGAAGGAAGCGCGGTGGAGAAAGGATTGGAGATAAAGCCGGGCGGGGCGCGGCCACGGGCGGTGGCGCGGCTGGCGCCGAGTGCCGGGCAGGCCGTGGGCGCGACGGAGAGACAGGCGGCGGGGCGGCGGC
>NW_025226300.1:0-9245 GCF_018294505.1 Triticum aestivum | reverse complement strand
AACGGACGTCCTTTAGGTAGGGTGGTCCTGCTTCTTCTTGTGGTGTATGCTGCTACTTCATCATCGTCGTCATGTTCGATCCGCGGGTCGCCGTACATGTCGAAGTCTTGCTCATTGGCTACTCCATCCATTCCGATGATCTTCCTTTTGCCTCTCCTCACGACAACACGACTGGGCTTTGGCGGGTCGGTAATGAAGAAGCATTGGTCCACTTGGGAAGCCAGTACCCATGGCTCATTTTTTGCGGTGACGTTTGCGCCCGCGGTCTTGGATTTGGCTTCGGGTATAACCATGGTGGTGAAATATCGGTCTTCTTTTAGGATGCTCTTGGCCCATCTGACACGGAACATCGGCACCTTCTCTCCAGCGTAGCTCAGCTCCCAGATCTCCTCGATCCTTCCGTAATATCTGTCCTTGTCCTTACCGGTGTAGGATTCCATCGTTACCCCGGAGTTCTGATAACCATCGCTCTTCATGTCCTTGTCCTCGGTGTAGAATGTGTAGCCGTTGATATCGTACGCCTCATAGGTCATCAGGTTGTGCTCGGCACCCTGTGACAAGGCGAATATGAGTTGTTCTTCCGCGGAAGAATCCTCATGTAAAGGGTACAACAGAAGCTTCTGCTTGAACCAACGTGTGAAACATGAGTTGTGCTCTTTGAGTATATCTCCGTCCGTCCTCTGTTGGCCTCGGTCATTGTACGTCTTCTCAATAAAGGTTTTGTGCTCTACCACCCAAGGATCGACCACGTCTATGTGTTGTAGCGCGACTAGGTTTGCTCTTTCAAAGTCGGCGAGTCGACCCTCGAAGTCGACATGCATTTCGCGGCGACCCTCACGGTGACCCCATCCAGCGAGCCTGCCGAGGTGCCTGTTGACGGGCAGACCAACGGGGTTCTCGATACCTAGATAATTCGTGCAGTAGGAGATGCACTCTTCGGTCAGAAAGCCCCTGGCTATACTTCCCTCTAGACGTGACATGTTTCGAACGTATCCTTTGATGACACCATTCATCCTTTCGAACGGCATCATGCTGTGCAGGAACGTCGGCCCGAGTTGGATGATATCCTCCACGATATGGACCAGCAGATGCACCATAACGTCGAAGAATGCGGGCGGGAAGTACATCTCAAGCTCGCATAGTATCACCACGATCTCTTCCTGTAGCCTTCTGAGTTGGCTCACGCCAATCGACTTCCGAGAGATGACGTCGAAAAAGTTGCATAGGCCAAATAGCGTTTCACGGACGTGCGCGTCCATGATCCCACGGATTGCAACTGGAAGTATCTGCGTCATCAGCACGTGACAGTCGTGAGACTTCATCCCGCTGAACTTCTGCTTCGCTGGGTCTAGGTATCTGCTTATCTTCCCCGCGTAAGGAAGTTTTACTCCTAGGAGGCAGGTGAAAAACTGTTCAATCTCCTCCTGACTTAGAGTGAAGCACGCGGGAGGGTAGTCATTTCCTGTCTTCTTGGCCTTTTTGCCTTTGCGACGACTTTCTGTGTCCTGCTTCGCCTCATCATCATCATCATCATCATTAGCGTGAAGCTCCTGCCTGATGCCCATTGATTTCAAGTCTGCCCTTGCTTTCGGCCCATCTTTGGTCCTCTCTGGCATGTTGAGCAGGGTACCAAGCAGACTCTCGCACACGTTCTTCGTGATATGCATGACATCAAGGCTGTGAGGCACACGGTGGATCTTCCAGTACGGCAAGTCCCATAAAACAGACCTCGTTTTCCATACCTTCAGCAGTGGCTCTGGCTCCTTTCGCTTCTTTCCCGGTAGTGGGCAGTCTTTCCAATTTTTCAACAGCTTGTCTATTTCCTCGCCGCTCCTCGTACACGGGCGTTTTCGGGGTTCGGTTTCACCATCGAACAGATCCTTGCGTTTCCTCCACGGGTCATCGTCGCGAAGCCACCTTTGATGTCCCATGAACACGGTTTTCGAAGACCTGAGATCTCTATCTAGCTGGCGATACGTTGTGTCATCCATGCACCTTACGCATCCAGAAAATCCGTGGACTACCTACCCCGCGAGATATCCGTAACCGAGATAGTCGTGCACCGTCGTGAGCAGTGCGGCTCTCATAGGGAAATATTCTTTCTCTGCGGCGTCCCACGTATTGGCTGGCGTTTTCCACAGCGTGTCAAGCTCCTCTTTCAGCAGCCCTAGATACAGATTGATGTCGTTCCCTGGTTGTTTCGGCCCTTCAATTAGCATACTCATGTGAATGTACTTCCTCTTCATGCACAACCAGGGGGGAAGGTTGTACATCCACACAAACACAGGCCAGGTGCTATGTGTGCTTCTCTGGCTGCCAAACGGATTGACTCCATCGGTGCTCGCGCCCAGCACAATGTTCCTTGGATCGTTCCCAAATTCTGGGTATTCAGAGTTCAACGCTTGCCACTGGCTCGCATCCTTAGGGTGACTCAGCATCTTGTCTTTTGTATCTATCTCCGGATCATTTGCGTCATCTTCTCGCTTCTTCTCCTCCCTATCCGCGTGCCAACGCAGGAGCTTTGCTACCTTAGGGCCGCGAAATACCGCTGTAGACGAGGAGTGGTCGGAAAGTACCACACCACTTTTCGAGGAGCTTTCTTCCTCTTCTTGTATCGAGTGACTCCGCACACCGGACATATGGTAGACTCCGCGTGCTCGTCCCGATAAATGATGCAATTGTTCATACACACATGGTATTTCACGTGCGATAAATCGAGAGGACACACGATTTTCTTTGCCTCCTCCAAACTGGTCGGGCACTTGTTCCCCTCGGGAAGACGTTCGTGCCAGAATGACATGTTCTCGTCGAAGCATGCGTCGGTCATTTTGTGTTTTACCTTCATCTCCAGAGCCATGAGCGTTACTTTCAAGCGGGTATCCTCGGGCCTGCATCCTTCATACAATGGAGTAACCGCGTCTAACTCAAGTTGATCCATCTTGGCTTTCTCTCGGGCGGTAGCTCTTGCGTTATCCGTCTGCTTGAGAAGCAGCTCTTGAATATGAGGGTCCTGCACCCAGCCCATCGATGGTCCAGCGTCGTCTGCTCCGCCGGCATCATCATCTTCATGATCATGCCCGTCGTCTGCTCCGGCATCTTCCTCATCATCATGTCCTGCATCTTCTACATGATGACTGTGTACAGCATCACCGTCGTGATCATCTCCTGGGGATTCTTCGTCTTCTCACCCGCCCAAGCCGCGGTGGTTGTCTTGCTGCCCTTCCTCATTTCTTGCCCGGCCCCCATGGACGACTTTGTAGTCATCTTCATCACCTTGCCACCGATAGCCATCCATGAAACCACGCAAGAGCAGGTGGTCCCGCACCTGCCCGGAATCCGGGTCCGCAATAAGGCTCTTCAGCTTGCATCTTCGACACGGACATCTTATCTCCGTCTCGTTCTTTTGAAGCATCTCGGCCTTCGTGGACCTCAAAAACCTATTCACGATGCCTTCGGTCATCGTGCGGACCATGGTCGCCTGCGGGGTAGAGCAAAACGATATTTTAGAACCAAGAAAAATTTTGGCATGACTTTCCCTAAAAATAGGACTAAAAAGAATTCTTAATGCCAAAATTCTCACCGAAACGGAAATGAATCAACATTCCGGCAAAATATTGGCAACTATCGCATTTCAAATACCGGTACACCTCCAAACACAAACACATATGCAACACCACAAACATATGCAACACCACGAACATACAAAGATCTAGCTAGGCCATAAAAAGTGCATGTGCACATTGTTGTAGGGAGAACAACATAAATATAGCTTCCCCCTTACTTACCTATCAAAACAAGGTAATTTAACCACTTAATTTGAATGAATCTATGGTGGAAATGAGGTGAAAAAGAGGAGGCACCCGAGACAAGGAGGAGGCGGTGGAGAGAATGAAGTGGGGGGAAAGTGAGTGTGGGTAGGAGAGGCTGTCCAAAATATCTTGTTGTTGCCCACTTACTAATGGCGCACCAACCACAAATGCGCCATTAGTAACACAGGTTACTAATGGCGCACCTTCTAGTGAGGCGCCATTAGTAGTTTTGCAAAAGAAAAAAACATACTAATGGCGCACTGCTCCAGAGTGCGCCATTACTAGTTTAAACTAGTAATGGCGCACAGTGGAGAAGTGCGCCATTAGTAGTCTTGCAAAAAAAGAATAAAAAATATAATAAAAAAACAACATTAGTGGCGCACTTTCCGACAGGTGCGCCATTACTAGTTACAACTAGTAATGGCGCACTTCGTCTGGATGCGCCATTAGTATGTTTGGACAGGCGCACTAGTTAAAAAAAATTTGATACTAATGGCGCACCTTGGGCCAGGTGCGCCATTAGTAGTTTCAACACTAATGGCGTAGCAGAAGGTGGTGCGCCATTAGTATATACTAATGGCGCACCGCCTGTCTGGTGTGCCATTAGTGTCAATCCCATCTATAGCCCTTTTTCTAGTAGTGCCGATGCTCGACCGGTGGAGAGGCGCGCGGTACTCAGGACGATCTTCACGGGACCTGCGGAGGCGTGCGTCACCAACGGGCCAGGTTGGTCGCGCGGCGTAGATGAGGCGGATCGCGGCGGCAAGCGGGTGATCAAGCCGATCGCGCACGAGGACGGGGACGCCGCTCGATGGAGGCGTGGTGGCGGCGGAGTCCTGGATGAGGCCAGCGACGGCAGGCGACAGGGCGGCTATGATTGGCCGCCGCATGGCGCGAGGCCGCCGGGTCGGGTGATGCAGGAGTCCTGGTCGGAGCAGGGCGGTGACGGCCGACGCAGGGCGACGGGCAGGCCGGCGTGCGGACGACGGCCTTGAGGGCTGCCTGTCACGCGAGGCCGCCGGGTCGGTGAATTAGCCGGCCGGTCGCGCCGATGTCGGAGTAGAGGCGCCAGGTGTCGACGGCGGCGGTGGGCGACGCAAACCGATCCAGTGAATCGGAAAACCAAAAAGTAAACGCTGATCAAAGCGATCGACGAGAGAGAGAGAGAAAACCCGGATCAAAGGATCGGGAAAAAGACTCTCTAGGGCAGCCGGCCAACACGGCCGGCGGACGAACCCTAGGTACGGGCGGCGCGGCCCCCGGCGGCGGTCATGGAGACGGACCGCCCCAGGGGCGGCGCGTGGGTGCGGAAGCGGCGGCGGCTAGGGTATAGGATCGACTTGCGATAGATATACCATGTTAAAATGGAGAGAGAGGTTTGGTGGAATTGTTTGATGTATTGCTTGAGCCTCGTGGGCATATATATAGGAGTACATGATCATCTTGAAGTACAAGGCAAGGTAGAATAATATCCTACGCTATCCTAGCTTTCCTATACAATCACGTTATTCAACATCAGGGATTATTGGTATCAATTACCTTCCAAAGCTCGAGGAGATTTCTCTTGGAGAATACTGTACAGTGGCCAAACTTGGTGTGCTGCAAGGTGAAATGGACGCACACCCCAACCGTCCTGCGCTACTGCTGCACAAGGAAAGGTGATACCATAACCTTGGGGACGTCGAAAAGACTCCAATGTTGCACAAGATGATGAAACAGGGGAAGAACTGTCCATCTTTTCTGAGCATGCAGAAGAGGGAGAGCGCTCCTTGCAGGTGGTGGTCACGCCGATGACGAGCAACAGGTCAATAGCCAATTTCCCATTTTCTCTTTTATTCAAGTAGTGGCAGTTATCAACTGATGTCATGTTCAATACGAACTCATCACAATTAATTTCCCTCGTTTTTGTCTATAGCAGCCAAGATGTCGATGTTGAGGATGCTGAAGATGATTTTCTCTCTTGCATTTCTGATGACGATGATGCTTGCTGATCACTTGTCCTTCGCCCGTCGCAGGTCGGTGCCGTGCAAATCCCCCTCTCTGATTTGTCGCAATGTTAGCTAGATTTGTTGTAGTTCTTTTTTTGCTAGTGTGTTTCTAACAATGTCTTTTTCGACAAAGGGTGGAATTTATTGATGCAAAATGGAGCATCAAGAAGATACATAACACAGTGAGCACACATCCGGCCTCTGCACAGTTAGGATGCACACAGCCAACACCATCTCTCACACACGCGAAAAACGTCGGCAACTAGCAAAGTCATATAAGACCAAAGCTATGTGTACGCAAGGAAAAATAAAAACCCTCAAAGTGATCAGATCTGTGATCGGGAAACTACAACAATGACCATATCCGCACCAACAATTTTATTACACCACATGGACGATGAGATTCTTCAATAGCAACTCCTTCAGGAAGTGAGGAGCAACAATCATGTGTCGCCGTCACCGGATCCTACCACAAGGTCAGAATCTAGGTTTTCACCCTGAAGAACCAATCTGAGCATATTCGAGCAATGCCTTCAACAAGGTAGCGACGTA
This sequence comes from Triticum aestivum, assembly GCF_018294505.1. Classification (NCBI taxonomy): domain Eukaryota; kingdom Viridiplantae; phylum Streptophyta; class Magnoliopsida; order Poales; family Poaceae; genus Triticum; species Triticum aestivum. The sequence goes on along the minus strand of NW_025226300.1, from coordinate 2,896 downwards.
AGAAAAACATCGCCATTGCCAGGTATAACCACTCGGGTCTGACCTAGGCTTTCGCCCCGAAGCTCGAGTAACACCACCATCGAAATCACTCATGTGTTGTCGCCACCACTTTTCCACGATCCCAGCAGCTACATGTCATGCGACCGTCGTCACCGCACAACCATCCCGGAGCGTGGCGGCGGGCCGGAGTGGCATCTGGTCGCCGGTGAGTTGGTTGAGGTGGAGCTCGTCGGCAACGTCAGCGCACACTAGAAAAGACTCAAGAGATATATGGAGGAAGATAAAGGAGAGCCTTTAGATTACAATGGACGGCAGATCAAGGTAGCTACAGCACACATGCAGTAACAACGTAACTGTAGAGGAGCCGAACCCGTTTTCATCTCCATGTACATGTAAAGTTCTAGCTTATTCTTGTGGCTTCATTCATTTGCACATCTGATGGTTCATATCAGGAATATAGTGTAGCGTGTAGATGGAGTTGATAGTACCTTTTTGGTCTTATCGATTTGATACATGAGTACATGACACTAAGTATATGGGAAAAAAAAGTGTTCTTGTATTTATTTTCATGTTTGTTATTTTCAAATTACAGGTTTACCGACACCTCGAAAACACATGTGCATTTATATTTTTGAACCGCAAAGTGATTATACCGATAACTGGTCAGTTCGTCAACAGTTCCGTACATCGTTTTCAAGTTGGATGTTCATCACCATGAAGTGCTCATACTGATACTGACAGTCCGGTGTTGTCATGTTACTTCCTCGATACTTACAATTCATGTTACTGTTTTCATCTTGTGAACACGCATTTGCTGATGAAATAAACTAACAATCTGTATATGTGTACTCAGCGGGAGAGAAACTGAGCAAGATCAAGTGGAGTTCTGAATCGTGGAGAACATGCAGTGGACTACCCCACACAAGATGCTGCTACTAGTTTTGCTGCATATGTTTCAAAATACGCCGCAATCGATCATCACGTCCAGCTTCCCAGTTAGGTTTGCTGCTGATATGCCGCAAAGTGACGCGGAGATGCACCCCGAAGCCTGGGCGAAGAAGCAAAGCTACAACGTTTGTCTGCAGATCTCTGATCAAGCTTGCATGATGGTAATCAATTCTTCCAACGCACAATGGAATGGATGATCAACCTAATGTGCAGACATGCAAATATGAATACAGTCTTGCTTTGTTTACTACTAGTACTCTGAGCTCTCTGCTTTTTCAAACAATCGGCGTTTCACATTGATCTCAAATCCAATTTTTCCTGAAACTCTAATGATTATTCACTTTTTTATTTCGAAACTCTAGTGGTATTCATTTTTTTTTTACAAAAACTCTAGTGGGTATTATCTGTTTGTCGCTATTATATAAATATTTTCTTTTACGCGTACTGCCACTGTATCTGTACTCTGCTTTGTAAAGGAAATTGGGGATGCAAGCTAGCGAGCAAGTTTGGCAAAATGGATTTATTTCATATATTCCTGCTACGACTGCTCCTTCCAGATGTTGTAACATCCTACGTGGCTATGCATAGATGATTTTAACCTTGCGATTTCAGTTTTCAGTTGAAGAAAATTAACTTTTATGTAATCTGCAGTACTAGTTTGTAAGCACATGGTCCTATGTCAGTATATATGCCAATTCACTAGTATTTCTGTTGTCAACCATTTTGTAGACCTGGCACTGCCATCCAACTATACGAACTCGCCGCCGCTGCTGCCTAAAAGGGGGATTGGGAGAGATTGGGTTTCACTTGGTGGGCCAAACATTTCCGGCTAGCCCATTTCAAATTGGTCTCTCTTTTGTAGTACTAGAACTACCAGGGTAATCAACTTCCGCGCTTCTCAACAAAAAAGTAGTAATAAATTTCGGCTTCAAAAACTCTACAATCACTTTACGGTTGACTGATGACAAGTCAAGTACATACACTTTATCTCGCGAAAAAAATGTACGTACACTTTTTTTTAGAAACTAATACATACACTTTATGGTACGTGAGACTCGTCAACGTTTTTTCAAATGGTACGAAACATTTATTTGAATTACATGAACATATTTGCTTTTGCATTCTATATACGTTTTCCAAAAATGTCAAATACTTTTTTCTAAAAATGTGAACATTTTTGTCGTGGTAATATCACGGCAGTTGCCAGGGGGTGGCTAATCATGAATGGGGCCAGAAGTATGTCATCGGATCCTGTAAGCGGGAGTGAGCACAAGCTCGAACGGACACGAGATATACTCAGGTTTAGGGCTCTCCTAAGAGATGAAACCTCTACTCCTGCTCTGCAGGGTCTCCGCATGATCACTATATCACAAGGAATACAATGGTGCTCCTAGAGCTATTCGCCTAGAGGAGAAAGAAGGGTAAAGCTAGCTCTCTTCTCTCCCTAGCTATGGTGTGTGGAATGATGTGGGAACTGCGGTTGGAACCCCTTGCATGAGTTGGCCCGGGGGTTTTATAGGCCAACCCCCCAGGGGTACAATGGTAATCTGGTCGGGTGGTAGGTCCCGGCTGCCAGCGTCTATGGAGGTCGGGTTCTTCGCCGGCTGCTGGGGCCCGCCTCTGGTGGGCCCTGCCAGCCGCCGAGGAACGGGCCGACAGGTGGGGCCCGCCACCTGTGGGCCCCTTTGACGGCTCTTCACTGTCGCGCCGCCCGCGCTGACGGAGGCCGTGCTGGGCGCGCCATGGGTACAGTGTCGCCCCGGGCGGGACGGCCGCTGCCTAGCGGCGCTCACTGTAGCCATGCGGCCAGGTTTTGGGGGAGGCAGGGTACATTGTAGCCATCCCCAGCTTGCCGCTTGGTCGGGCTCAGACTCTTAGGGAGGGGGTGGGCCGCCTGATAGGAGCCGGCCCGTACCCTCGCTGCCTTCTGGAGTGCGCCGTCTTCTAG